>NC_073313.1:231153768-231453768 GCF_027595985.1 Sorex araneus | reverse complement strand
CTGCATGTTATTTTCCTCCTGGGCATCTGTTCTCTCAACCTAATCCTCAGCTGCCCTTTACTTCCTAGCACCCCCAAAAGCAGGATCCCCTATGAGGGACGGGATGAACCCAGGGCAAGCAGTGAGTTGTGTGCTACCCTGGCATCAAGATGGGCCTGGCCAAAGTGCCTAATGCTTAACTATAAGTTAAGAGCTTGATCATGGACAAATGCTGTCATGATCCAAAAGTAATGACGAGACTAGGACCCTGCTAGGGATAGGAAAAACTAATCTGGCCTGAGCACTGTAGTCTGAGATTGAGATGGCACCAGGAGAGCAATTCTATAAGCATCTTTTACTTACATTTTGTGTCCATACAAAATGATTAATATATGAATGCTTATATGTTTGCTGGACTAGGAGAGGAGAAGCACACTCATGGGATTTGCTCTTGGATGGGTCATCCTGGTGAAAGAGAATCTGCCCTAGAAGCAGGATCCCCTGAGGGAAAGAACTTTAACCCTATTCATTGTGACCACACCTATGTGTAAGCCCCAATCCCCTCATGCTGGGGCATTTAACTAGACTGGAGAGTGGGTTGGGGGGAAGATATCGAGAGCCGGGAGAGAAACAGAGAGAGAAACAGGAGAAAATGGAATAAAGGGCAACTGATCAAGCAACTGGCTTGGCCCTCATTTCCTCCACTGTCTGCCCCATGGCCCAGGCCACTTCGTCTGGGTGAGTGGCCCGGCACCTAACCTCCGAACCCAGGGGCGGTCTACAGGGAGAGCCTCCGGGGCTCTTCTCCTGGTCGCCCCCTGGCAGATGTTTTTTTACAATGACTAATGTCATAAAGGCTATGTGGTACAAAAACAAAAAGGCTAGACTTTGAGTCTGAAGCCTGGACTCATATCTAGACAAGCCAAATCACTTCTGGCCCAAAGTAGCCTCTTTCTTTTCAACTGACACGTTAGAAGAACAAGACCATCCCCTGAGGCTTTATAGAATTACACAGAAAGTGAAATGAATCTTTAGGGAAAATTAATATATAAATTTAAAAAGTATTGGTAACCAAACCAAGGAATAAGATTCAAAACCATGCATATATATAAAGTTCAGGACATAACTCATATTTTGGCTACCTTCAAATCTGTGTCCACATATCAACTTCTCTAGTTAAAACTGCCTTTCGTTGTTTTCCATTTTGCCTATCCATGACTCACTTTTCTCATTTATTATATGGATATAATACTATTATCCCATAAGTTATCTGTTAATACTAACCAGGATTGTGCATCTAGAAATGATTTACAACATGAATCAATTGAACTGTTTTTCCATAATTACCTTTCCCTCAACTGTGGTAGCTGTTCTGTTGGCATCACTATCACATTCCTTAGCTTTAAAGTCATTTTTGGCTACAGAATAGCATATATTTGTGGATAGCAGACGAGTATACTTAGCAACATATAAAACTCATTCCTCAGTTTAAAACTTCAATTTCATAATCTTATTAAGAGACTAGGTATGAAGTGAAACATTTGTAAGCAAGACCAGAATACGATGCGGTTTCATATATTTTATGTATTTATTTCTTCCTTCAATGTTTCAATCTTACTCATTCAACCCCTAATAACTTTCTGGGGATGTCTCTCACCACTGCTTTAGGGAAAGTCCCTTCTGCTCAGGTCATTTTCTGTGTTGAGGTATGTGAAGAAGGTACTTGCCTCACACTGCTTCCACCCTTTTGCCTTTTTGTCCCATGCCAGGTGATTTTTTTTCACCTGTGTTGTTTCATATAGTCTTCAGTACACTTGTGTTCTTAAAATAGTGAAAGAGGGAGATTGTCAACTTCTCAGAGGCTCTCCATACCTTAGTCAACCAAATTTGGCATGACCCACTCTTCTGAGTTCTATTTACAAAATCCTTTCAGTTGTGTATAAATAGTTCCAGTCCTCAGGGCTATTAACCATGTTCTAGCTTCAGCAAATGACGCGTTTTCCCATCTGCCTCTCTTGTACAAGGCAGTTATGTTTTGTTCTGGGCAACCCTATCACATGTCTGAGTCACCTTACCTTGGGTCCTTGCTCCCTCATTCCTGGCTATTTCCTGGCCCATCCTTTCCCCTATATTTGCCTATAGAGTCTAAACACCACAATCTCCTCCTTTGTAAAGTGTCTGCATTTGAGCTCACTATTCACCTACCTTATCACTGACCAGACACCAGACAACTAGAAACAGTCGTCTATAAACTAGAACAAAGCCAGTGAAATTATTTGAACAAGCCAACTAAAACCAGATTGCCCTGCTTCAATTGTTTATTTCCATGGAAACCACAATAAAGATCTTTCCAAGAGTGCTTCCTTCTTCTTCTTACAGGCCGTAGGGCCCCTAGGGCATAGCGTGCCTCTTCCTCTTAGGAACTGTTCATTATAAACTATCTTTGCAATGGCAATTTTCCTTAGCTCTGTTTGTTGTCTTGTACCTCTATGTAAATTGTCTCTATGTTGTTTTTTTTTAAATACGTAGAGTATGTGTCAAATATTACATGTTGAGATATCTGGGTCTGGGTCCTAAATATCTTCTTCTTTTACCATGTTTGGCTTTAGCACAAATCCCAGACATAAAGAAATTTAGAAAGTGTAGGATGACATTACTTTGTCCTCTCCCCCCTTGCCACAAGGAGCTTGTCCTGGGTTTTTCCCGGAGTTTAAGCTTACCCCAGTCTCACCCATCAAGGTGTTCCCGAATCTCTCCCATCCCTTTGTTTAGCTGTAATCACTTCTCTATGCTCTCTTCCCAAAAAAAATTTAATCAGCTTCTCCCCCTAATCTGACTCTGCTAATTAGTAAGGTCAGACCTTCCTAGGATACTGAACTTATATTATAAGTTAATATTGCCTTTCTCTTCCCCTTATGCCTTTTGAATAATTTACTTTAAAGCAATGTCCTTTTTGTATAGGCACAAGAAGACAATATTATGCTTTTGTAACTTGGGACTTAATTGGCTTTGAATATTAATCATTCCCGGGCATCTGCTTTCTCCACGTAAGCCTCAGTTGCCCTCAGTTCCTAGCACCCCAAAATCAGGGTCCCGACGAGGGACGAGACGGATCCAGGGCAAGCCGTGAGTTATGTGCTACCCTGGCATCGAGGTGGGCCTGGCCAAAGTGCCTAATTCTTAACTATTAGTTAAGAGCTTGATCATAGACAAATGCTGTCATGATCCAAAAGTAATGACGAGACTAGGACCCTGCTAGGAATAGGAAAGACTGATCCAGCCTGAGCACTGCAGTCTGAGATTGAGATGGCCCCAGGAGAGCAATTCTATAAGCTTTAATGCATTTCTTATTGTGTCCATATAAAATGATTAATATTATGAATTCTTATATGTTTGCTGGATGAGGAGAGGAGAAACACACTCATGGGACTGCACCCTTGGGTGGATCCTCTTGTTGAAAGAGTCAATCCTAAGAGAAGCATCCCCTGAGGGAAAGGAACCTTACCCGATTGATTGTGACCACACCTATGTGTACACCCCAAACCCCTCATGCTGGGGGGATTTAACAAGGCTGTAAGAGTGGGTTGGGGGGCTAGATCCAGAGATCCAGAGAGAGATCCAACTGGGAGAGAAGCAGAAATAAACTGATCGAGCAACCAGTTTGGCCTTCTTCCTTCTGTCACCTGCCCTTGACCGACAGCACACACAGCGGTTCCAGGGCACGGAACTCGGGCAGTGAGACAGAGCCGCCCTGAGAGCCCGCGAGTGTACACACCCGTTGGCGTGCCTTAGTTTTTTACAAGAAAGCATTTAACTAGACAGTGTTTCCTAAGTGGGCAATGCTTTCTGCCTTGGGACACAAAGATTAAGGGTGGGTATTAGCATCAGATGCAATTAGAGGTGTGTGGGGTGGGTGTGGGGTATGTTTGCTAGCTTAAAGAAGTATTTTTTTTAAGAAGGTAGGTTTGGGAGCTGGAGCAATAGCACAGCTGGTAGGGTGTTTGCCTTGCACACAGCCGACCCAGGTTTGATTCCCAGTATCCCATGTGATCCCCTGAGCACTTCTCAGAGTAATTCCTGAGTGCGTGAGCCAGGAGTGACCCCTGTGCATCACCGGGTATGACCCTCCCCCCAAAATGTAGGTTTCTAGGGAAATAGACTGAGTGTTTGTTTATATTTGTCTAAAAAAGGTGGAAGCAGGTTAAATAAGTGTGGGAACCTCTCAACTTGGAAAGACTATGGCATGCTCTCTTTCTTAAATACTTCCTTAACTGGCCTTTAATAGGTACCTCCTCACCATTTAATTTTGAGTGGGATAAATATGTTTCATTCATTCTCAGAGAAAGATAATACAATAAACCTCAATGCAAATGATACATTTTCACTGAGATCAAGTCCTTCAGATTCCACTGGAATAGAAATTCCTTCTGACTTTTGGTATATTTTCGAAAATCCTCTGTTGCATACTGCCTGCCGGCAGCCCCTTAATCAGTAGAACTTAATTCTGATATTTGCTGACTATCAATCAGGTGACATATATTCATTTTCCTAGTCAAAGATGATATAGAAGTGTGTCAGATTGTCTGGACAGATTATTCTGGATCCAGAAATCACCCTCAGTCCTCCTGTGTCCCTGTGTTCTTATACAGAAAATTGAAAACTAAGACTATTGGACATAGGGCAATACTTGTGTCACTTAATTTCAGCTAAAATATTCAAGATTATTTATTTTATATAATTTCATGGAAGGCTAGTTAGATAAAAGAGTCATGGCTGACATTTTCCCCTCACCACACACTCATTTTGATTACTATAGATTTGGTATATAACAAATTTCCTCAAAAATATGTGGTGCTGGGGATTGAACTTAGGTTTGTCTCTTTGACTTTGTTTTGTTTTTTCTTATTCATTTATGTAAAATGTACTTTTTGAGAAATCATATTTAAAAATCCTTTATAATCTAATGCTATAAGTATACACCTACATATAATGTCACATACTATGGTAGTTGTCTTTAAGAGTCAATTATTTGTTCATCATATCTACGTTTTACAATGATTTAGTCATGGTATATTCCGTAATGTAATGTATGTATATTTCTTAGTGACAGTGGAATGCTTCAAAATGCATCTGAATTTCTATATGTAGTTCAGATTTATAGAAAAGAGACTAAAATATTGATCAATGGTATCTTTCTTTTCCTAACATTTTACCTCAACATATTAAGACAAATGCTCATAAAACAATATTTAGTATTCAATAAAATAATAATAACTCCTTAAATAAGAATGATATACTTGGGAAATCTATATAGTTCTTCAATTTTTGGCCATAGCCAGTGATTCTCAGGGCTTACTCCTGACTCAGCGCTTAAAGATGGTAATCTTCTGAAGGGCTGGGGACCATATGGGTTTCCTGGGGCTCACACCTCGGTTGGTCACCTGCAAAACAAGTGCTCTACCTGCTGTGCTATTGCTCTGGCTCAGAAACTTATAAAATTTTTTAGATTGAGTTCCAGTCTTTTATTCAAATCTATTACTAAACAGGCAAAATGACATTTAAAAGAAAAATAAGTAGAACCCTTGTAACTATAAGAGAAATGATTGCATTTCAGGAGGTACAATTATTCAATAAACACATGTATTCTTAGACAATTTATAACCTCTCTTTGATATGGCACTTTTTATAAACTCTTCCTTTGAAAGGCACTTTATCTGTAGTTCTAAACTTGAATTCCTAATCAGATAACATGTGTGGAAAATGTTGCCTAATTCCAATTCAAAAGTAGTGTTATGAGGGTGAGTTTAAAGATATGAAGGTGCACTGGACAAGAACAGTGTTGAAAGTCAGTAAAGGGATATACCTGATAACCTTTCAGTATTTGCATTGCGAACCGCAATGATGCCTAAAAGGAAAAGAGAGAGAGAGAGAAAGAGAGAGAGAGAGAGAGAGAGAGAGAGAGAAAGAGAGAGAGAGAAGGGGGGGAAAGGAAGGAAGGGAAGGAGAGGGAGAGGAAGAGAGAGAGAAGAAAGGAAACTGACATCTGCCATACAGGCAGGCTGGGGGTAGGAAGGAAACTGGGGACACTGGTGCTGCAACATGTACACTGGTAGAGGGATGTGTATTGGAACACAGTCATGACTGAAACCTAAACATGAACGGCTTTCTAAGGGTCTATCTCACAGTGATTCAATAAAAAAAAGAAATCTTTAAATAAATAAATAAAAATAAAAATTCAAGCACATACACACACACACACACACACACACACACACACACACACACCATTACAACATTCCCTTTAGGATATGGCCTTCACAGTGGCCACTGGCTTGGCCTCTCCTCTCACATTTTCTCCTCACTTCTCTTCTGTGTCTTCTCTCCAGCTGCACTCACCCACTATGCACGTGCTTCTATGCCCCCGACACACACTGTTCCTTCTTTGTAAGGAATACCCAATATGTCTTCTGCATCCTCTGCCCTGGCCACATCCCTCATGCATGGTGCCTTGACCATACCCGTAGGCAAATGATTCTTAAACTTATCCTCAGAAGCTTTGCCTTAAAGGTTCTCCAGATTGTACTCTTCAGAATGCACTTCCTTCCCAAAATAGTTTGTTCTTCCATTATGCATTTTCATAGCTCACTATTGCTGTCCTTCAAAGTGCTTTATCACAGTTGCAATTTTATATTCATTTTTGTGACCATTAGCTAATATGTGCCTCTCCCACAAAACTCTAATTTACATGAAGGCAAGGACCATGTCTTCTTGCTCATTATTGTATCCCTAGGGCCTAACATAGTGCCTGGCACATGGTAGCCATTAAAAACTACATTAACTAAATGAATGAATTAATTTAAATAATGATTGCTGTTATTCTAGATTTTAGGACTCAGCCTACACTAAAATTAATGGTGTATTTGCACATTTCCACCCACTAAAGTTCTGTCTTCCTTCTCTTTTTTTTCCCTGACATCTGAGAATGTTTCATGAGATCAGTATACTAGGATTATCTATTTTTTCCCCATTTATTTTTTAATGGAGTCACAAAATTTAACTCACTCTCCAATCTGGATTTTAGGGGTGGGGGGGAGTTATTTTAATTATGTCTAAATTTAATCTACTTTTCCCTTGCCAATTACTACCACCCTTTTTCTAATTTCCCACACATTGGTTAGCAAGGAAAAAGTCAAACATGGATTGGTCTGGTCAGATCCAATTATCTCAAATAGTCTATTAGCAATCAGTCTTGATCCAGGAATGTAACTCAATGGTAGAGTATATGCTTAGCATATATGAAGAATTGGGTTCAATTATAGTAATATAATCTAAAATAGTGGTTACCCCAGGTTGACAGGTGGGAGAAAAGGGAACTTCTGGTCAGATTGCGAACTTTTAGCTTTTGCAATTAGATGACCTCTGAGATGAATAAGCTCAAGGATCTAATTGCAATACATTGATCGCAATTAACAATACTGTATCCTGTGATTTAAAATTGCTAAGAAAGTAGATCTGAAATATTTTATCACTATAAATGACAGTGACAGTGACAAAATAAATGATAACTATGCGATATGATAGGAGCCAACATATATAAGTAATTATACAATGTTATATGTCAACTCTATCTCAGTATAGACGAGAAAAGGCAAAGTATACTATAATTTTATTAAAAGTTATGGAGAGGATGGTATCTCATTATGGATATCTTATGTGTTCCCAGTTATTTGGCCTAGTACCTCATTTTAAAAAAATCAGTCAGTGACCCTTGTAAAAATCACCTCAAAGGAAACAAACTGAAAGGCCCTCCAACTCAATACTAGGCCATTGTTGCTTCCCAGCATTATTTCAGCATCCTCTGGGTATGGTATTACTTTAGAAAACACTAACTATATACTCAGTAGTTTTTTTATATACTCAAGTAGAACCTTGCAAACCTTTATATATATACACATACATACATATATATATATATATATGCATAATCGGAAAATTCCTTTTAGTTATTTCCTGGTTTGGTACATTGCATTGCTACATTTGTAATTTTATTTATAATGGAACCAAACCAGTATAGATTTGGGTGTGAAATATATTATAAAAATATTTTCAACCTGAGGAAAGATGAGGTAACATACAACTTTGTGAAAAGAAATTCAAAGGTTGTTACTTGAAACTTTTATTTGAAGATGATAAAATTAAAAATATTTCACTGAAGTCATTTACCATAGGTCTAAGTGTTACAGCTATTCACACATACTTACCTGTTCATTTCCAGATCTTTTGAACTTTTCTTTATTCCACAGTTGTTTTAGGGTAAGAATAAACAGAATACATTTTGAGCTCAGGCTGAGCTTTCACTTCAGAGATTTGCTATTCTTGGTAGGGAAGTTTAGAATAGATAGATATACATAACCTATACCTCACTTTTGACACTCATCTCCCATAAGTCAGGAAAAGCACTGTAGAACTGTAGGATTGTCGTCCCGTTGTTCATTGATTTGCTCGAGTGGGCAGCAGTAACGTCTCCATTATGAGACTTGTTGTTACTGTTTTTGGCATATTGAATATGCCACTGTAGCTTGCCAGGCTCTGCCAGGCAGGTGAGATACTCTCAATAGCTTGCAGGGCTCTCTGAGAGGGATGAAGAAATCAAACCCAGGTTGGCCATATGCAAGGCAAGTGCCCTCTCTGCTGTGCTATCGTTCCGGTCCAGGAAAGTCAGGAAAAGGGAAGTGGAAACCTTCAACCGAAGGTTAACTCCTAGTGAGTCAAGAAATGAGTAAATAAGATAAATATGAAGATGGAGAAAGAAAAACAAGAAAAATATTTGCAAGGATAAACAGTAGAAAGGGAAGAAGGAAAGAGAGATGGATATGAGAGAAAAGAGAAAAATGGGGGTGACTAAAGTAGGAATGAGAGAAGGAAAGATTTCAAACAACCATGTCTCAGATGAGATAGATCACGAAAACATATGTTTATGGCTAACAATACCATTCAGAGGCTTGTATTTCCATTTGCCCAAGTCAGAGAATTAGAAACTTGCAGGAAATAGACCCAAAGAAATGGACCCATTCTAAGACTGTTGGTATTCTGCTGGAGTGGTGGTATTGGAAATGCAAGTAAAAGAGGGAACTTCTGCTTCACTGAAACTCTTTGGATACCCCCAAGTATCCAAAGAGTTATCAGGAAACCTGAAGGAGCACACTTCTACATATTTCATTTTGCAAATCAGTTTTATAGCATTTCAGGATTAATGGATGGAATGTAGTTTGTAAATGTCAGTTATTACTATTCTGTTCTACCCTGTGCCATAATTTAATTCAATGAACTAAAGGCTAGTAAATTTAGAACCAATAAAAGAAAATACTTTCTTTCATTGTACACTTCACCCCTCTGAGACCATTGCCAGGAGGTCATTGACACGGCGCCAGCTTTGAGCAGGAATTTGACAGGCCTCGAGTAGATATATATCTGGCCAGTCAAAGGGAAGGTGATTTAAGAGTTGCAAAACCCTGTACTTTAGTGTATTATTTAAAGTCAGTGCAAGGGTCAGGAAGGTACCTCACCTTCTTTACACTATACAATCAAGGGTGGATTAATCACAACTGCTTTTAAGAATGAAGGAAAACCCAGTTCCCTGTCAGTTAGACGGTAAAACACTGAAGGTTGGGCCTTGTGCACCATGTGAATGAAAATTTCTCACTGAATCCAGGCAACTAGCTCCCAGCAGGGAATGAACTCAGAAAAGGGGTCAGAGACCCATGGGCTTTATTCCCTCCAGATTTATTAGAAGTCTTGAAAGTTTATCTGAAAGTTAAGAGAGGAACATTGAGTCCAGAATGATCTCTTTCTCTCCTGTCTCAGTTGAATGTCTTTCCCATTGGAGAAATCTTCAGGGAAAAAAAAAAATTGTCACTAATTTCTACCTCAGTTCTATCAGTATGTCAGCAATATCCTTGAAAATAAAGGAGTCGGGCAGAAAGCATGAGATAGTCCATTCTCATTTGCCCTCAGAGCAAGAGCTGATAAGAAATTTCACTCTAATATTCCCAGATCCATTTACTCCAGTGGATTCGGTAGACCTGCCTCTATGTGCAGTTTAAAAACATATAGGAATACTCCTATCTTATTCGTAGGCAAGTTTGAGTATTTGCATATTGAAATACATTGGTTATTTACTGATCTTCAGTTCTTCCCTGTATTTTATCAAGGACTTAATACCGATTCTTTTAAAGTTCTATTCTATTGTTGTGGTGGGGGTAAAAGGGTGCCTAATAGGTTGTTTTAAATCTTGCTGGTGTAAAAGATAGCCAGTCAAAATAATAATAGGATGGCTGGGTGTGGGAAAAAGTAAAATAAAAGGAAGCCCCCAGGTCAGCAACTCCCACTTTGATCTTATTCATGTGTCTGTACTAAGAACAGCCTCCTTTTTTCACCATCATCTATGTTCAAGCAGAGTGCAGGACTGTAAGGCTCTCACCCATATGCACATGGCCATGGCTGAGAATTTGGGGAAGAAAAGGGGACTGGGAGCCGCTGAGCCACAGGCCTTGGAGACTGTGCAGCTCCAGTGACAGACTGCAAATTAGCAGCAACAGATTATGGGGGACCAGTGACAGACAAATCTAGACTTTAAGGGATGGTGTGTGCTCAACCAGCATTGAACCAGCAAAGGACCGGCATGGAACGAACCATAGGACATCAGTAAATCCTAAACTACCTTCTTCAAGTTGTTAAACATATAGCTATAATGTTCTAAGCTCCCGGACATTTATATGCACATCTTTCAAACAATGCTTAAGGACCCACTGACTCAGGAATAGATCTATTATCTTTGTTCTTTTTTTGTTTGTGTTTGGGTTACACCATACTGTGCTCAGGGATTGCTCCTGGCAGGGCACCAAGAGCATGCAGTGTTCCAGTGGTGGTCACGTGCAAGTGCCTTACCCACGTCGCTATCTCTCCAGAATGGAATAAACCTGGTTTTGTCGTAACACTATCTTTGAATTTTAGTCTACAAAGGTAATAATTTTTGTTGAAAGTGGGGAACATTAGATTTGTGAATTTTAGACTGTAGACGGGGATTTAAAATTTCACATACACCTGAGTAAAATATTTAAAGTGAGTAGTTTGGGGCAAGAGTGATATTATAGCAGGTAGGGCATTTGCCTTGCACATGGCCGACCCGGGTTTCCCGGCATCTCATGTTGTCCCCTAAGCACCGCCAGGAGTAATTCCTGAGTGCAGAGTCAGGAGTAACCCCTGAACATAGCCAGGTGTGACCCAAAAAGGAAAAAAAAAGTGAGTAGTTTATTTCCTGGTCCTTATTAACTTATTACTTTGGTCTAATTGAGTGCTCACTACTAATCTCTTCTCTTTTGTTAAATATTCACTTCATTGACTTTATTGTCTTTTGCTACCTCTATCTTTAAGTTCTTCAGCTTCCCTCCCTGCCCCGAGCCGGAGGCCGAAGACCACCGGAACCTAGCCACAGCCATAGTCAAGGCCCCTCTCCACATGTTTGGACAGGCCTCACGCATGAAGGTACCGGCAGAGGAACCCAGGTGTGTGTAATCCCATCAACGGCCAACATCCAGAGACTTAAAAGCAAGCTCCCAGAAGATATCTTATAACCTACTTTTTCCTCTGGGAGAAACTTGCAAGCTACTGAGGGCTTCCTGCCCACATGGGACAGCCTCGAAAGCTTCCCATGGTGTATCTATATGCCAAAGTCAGTAACCAGCTGAATCTCATTCCCCTGACCCTGAAGCCTTTAGAAGCTTCTAAAATCTCAGGGATAGGACAAATGTAGAGGTTACTGAGACCACTCAAACCACTCGACGATCAATGGGATTTCGTGATCGTGATGTTCATGTTCTGAATTTTCTGTTTGTTTGGGAACTCTACTACTTTATTTGCCTTGCAAAACTAAGCTCTTCCAGATAATTATTAGTAGATCTTTCAGCACTTTCAGTGAAATGTATATATATATATATATATATATGTTTTCTCAGATGACAGAAGAAATAGTTTTGTAATGGCCATAAATTATTTGTTTGAGTCTTCAGTAATTGCTTAATATTTCTAGACCAAAATTTTCTTTTACAAAATATAGATAACATCTTTGATGTTTTAAGAATTAAAATATATCTCTTGTACAGGATTTATTTCACATGATATAAACTATAAATTGTGAAACTTTTTTTACCAGTTTTTAAATGACTTATGTGATTGTTTGGAATATCAATTATATATTATTTTTAATGCTATCTGTTCATTACAGGATTTTGTCACTAAGAACTATAAAATTAGCCAACATTCAACTCTAAAATACTGCCAGTTATTGAAGAAACACTACAATTGTTTATTATTTCAATTTGGTCCTAATTAGCAGCGTGAGATATGCTTTTGATACAGCATGAAAGTGTTTATTTAATTCTACTATTCACTACTCTCAAGGGTGAAAGCTTCTGCGTTAGTGCTTGGTCAAGCCTTAAACTTTATGTGTTTTGGCACCACTTTGTAACAGAAGTGATCCTGGCTGAGGCTGCCAAGTGCACAGAGTATATATAAATTTTTATCAGTACAATAAGTGTTCATAATACTGACTGTCAGTGGAAGGCTAGAGGATGATTTTATGATTCCAAGCATGAGAAGTATAGCAGGACTTGGGAATAGCTGTGAGTCTTTCAAAACCAAATCGGTGATGCCCAAAATGCTCTACTATACACATAGAATAACCCCCATTAATTTGAATGGAATGAGTAAGGAACAAAGAGCTGAGAGACAAGCTTGAATTCAAACTCCAGTGCTACTAACTAGGAGCCATATAAAATTCCCAAAAGTGCTCTCTCTAAAATAAAATTATTACTGACAGCAATAACAGTAGTGTTAACATTAATATAAAAAGTGAAGTTATTACTATGGTGTGTAGGAGACAGAAAATTAGGAAATGTGAACATTATATCAAAGTTATAAGTTCACATCAGCTTCAAAGGGATATTCAGAATTCATGTTGCCTTACTCATTCGACTTCCAGGAATTTTTGTTTTTGTTTTTATGAAGGTAACATACATACAGATTCCTTTTCACAGTCTCTTGGCCTGTGGCATGTCTCTTAAGAGATAAAGTCATTCTAATTCTTAGGAGAAATTTCAGTGTATTTCAGAAACTGAGATTACAGAGAAGAACACACAGTCTATAACATAATGCTTCCTAAAGCAATTTCAATTAATTCTGTCCTTGACTGATCCTGTTTGAAATTGGGTCTATGCTATCCATAGAACAGTGGAGCAGTCGTTACCACTTTGGCACTTTTCTATAAATATTAAATCCACTTACTACTTGAAAAAAATGAATCATGCTCCACCTTCTTTGAACGTTACTAAATTAATTCTCAAATGTCAATGTTTTTGCAGCCCCCACAGACAGCTCACTTAAGCTAGGATCATTCTTGGTCAGAGAAAAGATGTAAGGTGGAATCAGAATGACATTTTCTATGCTAAGATGCTATTAAATTAAAATGTTATGCCTGCTCTGTGATTCCTGAAGCTCTGGTGAAATTTTAAACTTGATTATATATACTACCATGGATTTATATTTAATTATTTTGTGATTCTTTTAATTGATATTTCTCAACTAAAAAAGGAATAAAGACAGCATCTTTTACTTCTGCCCTATCTCCTATAACATCCAACACTGAGCTGCCATCAGCATGATTTTAATACATATTTTGTAAGTTCTCCTAGGTAACATGAATAATTCAGTAACTCTTTGTTAAAATGATCCTTTCATTCATTCAATAGCACATGCTGTTTATCATTTTATTTAGAAAAAAATACTCCAAATCTTTAAGCTTATGGAGTCCAAAGGGCATTTTATGTCTGCTACATTTAATTTCTGAGCTAAGTGGGTATCTCATTCTCCTTGCTTTTAACCTCTTACTGCCTCCAAATCCAGTTTTATCATTCTATCCATCAAATATATCTCCAATCTACTTCTTCCTTCCTTTTTCTGTCAACTACCCAAACACAGACCTTCATATATTTCACTAGGGCTGTTAACACCTTCAATTTTATTTTTATTTATATGTATTGTTATTTAATAAATGCATATTTACTTATTGAGTACCAACTATGTAACTGGTGGCTTCTTAGGTACTTAAGATACAGTTAGTTTCCTGCCATTAGAGACTCTCATTTGAGGCTCCAAGACATACAAAAACCAAAAGAACAAATTAGATAATTGTAGATGCCTTGAGTATTACAAAGGTAATATGATAAAGTGATATGATACTCTCTAATGGATACAAGGGTAGAACACATTTTCAGAAAAGACATTCTGAGTTTGTAGCATTTAACTGAATTTTAACAGATGAGAAGGAGCCAGCCATCTGAGGAACTGGAGAGAGAGGCTTCCAGATTTAAGTAGGGATCCTTATGGAGTAGAGAGCAAACTAGCATAGATAGAGATTAGAAAAGGTTAAGGACTGAGATAGAGATATGGGAGGGCAGAAGACATGAAAGAAGGCTTCGAAGAGAGCCTGAGTTTTATGCTAGGAACAATAAAATGATATCGAAGAGTTTTAAAAAGAGACGTGTCATTATCTAGTTTAATTTTTAATAAACTCACTCTTGGCCTTCAGAAATTGGACTGCAAGTGAGCAAAGTCTGAGTCAGAAAGACAAGTTAGGCATCAATTTGCGTAAGAGAAGATACTTCAAACCACTATGGTGATGGAAAAGAAAATTATTTCTAAAATATTTAGAATGTAGTCTCGATATTGGGAATTACAAAGAGGAATAAATAAATAATGAAACCATGGCTTGTGAATTGAACATCTAGGTAATTGGATCATTTTTTCATCTACTGATATGAGCACAACTGTATTTCTAAAATTTGAGTCTTATTTTTTGTAGTTGCTTACATAATACATTTTGTTATTTTTCTAGCTTTATAGCATAAAACTAATCCTTATATTAAACCCATGGTTTTACCTGAGTCTAGTTTTCCTATCCAGACTCCTTTCAATAATAGCTCCACAGACACTTTATGGTCACAGCACCATGAGTGTGCCTTGGGGGCCCTAAATATTCCCTTCTCCACGCCTCAGAACTTACTGTTTTTTTTCTCTCAAATTTCCTCAAATCTCATGCTCTATGTTGCAATATTCAAGTTTTCTCTTGATAATTTTATTGTTTTATTTATGTACCACATATGAGTAAAATCATATGTTCTCATTTTTGTGACTTAATTTACTTAGCCTAATGCCCTCTAGGTCATTTATATTGTTATAAATGGTAGGACTTCATTTTTTATTGTAGCAAAGTAGTGTATATTTGTATTATATATGCCTCATATCTTTCTATCCATTCATTTCTCAATGGACATAAAAGATGTTTTCAGCTCTTGGCTTTTATTGTAAATCATGCTGGAATATATAGGGTAGAATATATGCATCCACACTACATGTTGTAGTACTATGCACAATTATGTTTGTCATTATTGGTGATGTCAAATTGGTGTATTTATTTTCTTTGGGTAAATATCAGGACTAGGATAACCAAATCATTGGTAATTTCTATTTCCTAATTTCTTTGAGGACTCTCCATACTGTTTTCCATAGTGATTGCAGTCAATGAATCTTTCAAATACCAACCACTACCTTTTGGCTTAGCTGAGTTAGGTGTCCCCTTGTTTTAACATGTGCTCCACTGTCACCCCAGGTAATTCCATGGCACTACAAGATGTGCTCTCACCTTCTATCACTAGGGAGTCTTATTCAACCTTATAACCCTGGGATTCCAGGACTATATATGGTCATTGATAAAAATCTGGTTTGTAAAGAAATGAAAAAAATGAGACATAACTTACACACACTAATTTCTCAAACAGCTAAGACCTATACAGAAATTGCTTGGGGTGGGGGGCTCCCAAGAAGATCTCAGAAAGCTCTTGGACCGCAACTGGGGATTCTTGGCCTGCAGTTCAATTCAAGGATCTGAGGACATGATGCTGCTTAGGCCTTCTTGTGCCTGGGATTCTCAGACTACCCCTGTGGTGTTGGAAATAGCTTGGCTACCTTGGAGGTGCTGGAGGCCTCTGAAACCACACCTCCTGGTGCTTGGAGGCTCCATAACTACACTCAGCTATGGTTGTTAATCCTGGTAGTGCTAGGGGACTAGTCTATGTGGTGTTGGATCTTGAACCAAAGTTGATTGCACACTAAGCTAATGCCTTACTGCTATACTATCACCTGGATCCCTATATAGATATTTTTCAACTATAGGTAATTGAACAGAGGGCATTTAGAAGTTCAGAATCTTAAGTATGTCATCCACTACAAAACCTCTAGGACCTAGAATGAGATGCAACTCACTAACAAAATCAAGTTTGGAGGAGTAGACCCTTTGGTAAATATTCTCTAGCTATTCTATGAATTATTTTCAGCTCATTTTGGTCCCCAAAAAGCATAATCCAGAAGTAGAAAGGACATTCCAACCTAGATATATATCTATATTTTAAGAAAAAGCCATGTGAGTGTCTGAAATAGCAATAGAACTTGGCAGGATGGTCTACAGAATCTCTGGTTTAATAATACCGCACAATAAAGCTCATTAAGCTCCCAGAATGGGTCAAAGTTATCTCTATTTCACCATAGTGGCCAAGATAACCTCTACCTCACCCCACTGACCACAATAATTTTCCTCTGATGGCTGTTTGCTTCCTGCATACATTGCATGCAATCTACCACACACCATTCTTACACCATTGTGTTGATAAAATATATATCTGCTTTAGTGATTTTATCTTTAACTTTACTTCATAGATGTCCAGAAAGATGAAAAATGATAAAAAGAAAATGACACTAAGTTAATGATATAAGATTTAACACCCTGAGACCAACCTCATTGTTTTGAGGTTAAATGTTTTCATCGCTCTCTCTTTGGAACCACAAATGATAGTTTGAATGGGCTATTTCTGGCTCAGTGCTTTGTGGTTAGTTCTGGCAGTGCTAGGATACCATACATGGTACTGAAGATTGAACCCAGGCCTTCTCCATGGACTGGAGTTCATTGATTTATCTCTACCACCAGAGTAAAATGCTCTTTTAATGAGAACATCTTTTGCATTGTGTTATAGTCATCCAACTTCATACTCATCTCTTCTTGTATTTTATACTGTGTTATGCTAGCCTGGAAATGCTGCCAGTAGATATATATTCTAATAACTTGGTTTTTAATTAGTGAGAAACCAAGGCAATACTAGTTAAATGTCTCACAAAGCATTGCAGATGACTCTAAATGCCTTATGATATAAATACCTTTAGTTAAATGAAAACACAAGTAGTTTTGCATATATTTATATGTTTTGCCCTTTAAGTTTCGAGTTTAAAGGCTGAAGTCAGAGATAGTGGTAAAAGGAAGACAGTTTCTTCTGAATATCCATGCATTAATTTAGTTTAATTCAACTCAGTGCATATTTACCAGGTACCTACTATGTGCCATGCATGCGCAGAACAATGTGGGAACAGCAGAGACAAGAACTTAAAGGATCTGTTGCCAAGTGATTCTTCAAAGTGACATATTTCCAAGGGAAACCATTTCTGTTTCTTTCAGTGGTCTCAAACCATAAGTCAGCCAGTAGTGACCCAGCAGTTCTGGGATCTCAAGAATTTCACTGGAAATCACAAAATTGAACTAGAGTTGAAAGTAAAATAACATTTCTTATTATAATTAATTTATGGAAAGTAAATATCATTTCTCCTAGGAACTTAAGAGATTTTAAAATGAAAAATATTTTTTTAGAAATTAAAATAATATAAAACAAAAAGGCTTACAGTTAAATTCATCTGAATAAACAAAAGAATTTATCTCTGAACAAGAACAAAATTTGTGGTTCATTTGAGGTCTACATTAGAATAAAATTACTAGCTAACCATAATCAAAAATATACTTTTCATTAGGTACATAGGATTATGTGATTCTTCCACTCTTACTTGTAACCGAATTGGCATTCGAGACTGGAAGAGAGTTGACAATAGCATACTACCTGCATTCTGAAGCAAATTTTTTCCTTCATTGAAGAACTATAATCATACCCAGACTCATTCTCTACCTTCCTAGCTTAATTATTACCCAATCTTCTTATTGGGCAGAAACAGCAATACTGCAGCATTCTGTAGGTCCTGAGTCACATGGTCAGCATTTCTAACTAGCAGTGAAAACTTTAAATCAACATTATTTGTTTCTTATTTTCATCACTTCTCTATATGCTTAGTAGGTTTCTTTTTTTCCCTATAGTTTTTCTTGGTATTTACATTCATTTGCTATGGCTGCCATAATAAAATACCATAAGTTAGATAACTTTAAACAACATAAATTTATTCTTATAAACCTGGAGGCAAGTCATCTAAAATCAAGATGTTGACAGACTCATACTCCTGGAACTAGGTGCAATTCCTTCTTGCCTCTCTTAGCTTTTCTTGATTATGTGCAGTGCAGTACTTAGCATTAGTAATCTCATAGATGGTTCAGTCCAGTCTCTGTCCCTGTCTTCATACTGCCTCCTTTTCTGCATATCTGTGTCTCAGTATCCCTCTTCTTACAAAAAGTACAGTCACTGGAGTAAAACCAAGGCTAATCTAGTTGATTACATCTGCAAGGACCATATTTCTAAATAAAATTACATGTATAAGTTTCAGATGGAAATTAATTTCAAGGGAGCACTGTTCAATCTAGGACACTCTCCATCTCCTTTGCCTTATCCCTTCAAGTTCAAGGTTTGTTACTATTCAGTAGTATTACATTATTCTTTACTTATTTCTTGAACTTGTTACTATACTTTTAACTTAAAGTAATCGGTAAGTCATGCTTAAATTTTCAAATTATCAAATATGAGTGTGTCAACTACAATCTTCTGAGATCATCACTCAGATACTCGTCCTAAGTACCTATTGCATTGTTTTAGATCTCTTTCACTTATCACTACAGAAATGGTAAATATGTGATATATTGAGACAGAAATCATTTTCTTTGGGATCCTACCACCTGTGTAAGGAACATACATCCTGGCTGAATAGGCTTATGCTTTTTATGCCAACTGGAGTAAATACTTTAAAATGGATGACAATGATCAAGATAACTCCAGACATGAAGATCAAAAAAAGGGTAAAAAAAGAAGATGGCAGGGCTACTGATCAAGCTGCTTAATGGTCATGATCCCAAAGACACACAAGCGAAACTCAGAATCCAGGGCTTGGCAGAAATCCCTCCAGATTTAATTATAAAAATTTCAGAATTTCAAACCTGCATGCAACTTCATATGCTATTCATAACCAGCAATAGAAGACAAATTGTCTAACATTGCCTTTTCAGCAGGTCTGAGTGTTGCGGGAAAATCCCAAATAATAATGGTGGGTCTGGTGTAGAATTATTGAATGTAATCAAAGTAGAGAGAGAATAATGTGAAAATCTTCTGCCATACAGGTAGGGGGAGGGTTTGGGATGGAGATATACTGGGGTTTTTTGTGGTGGAAAAGGTGCACTGGTGAAGCAATGGGAGTTTTATCATTGTATGACTGACACTTAAACCCAAAAGCTTTGTAACTGTTTTCACAGTGAATCAATCAATAAATATTTTTTTAAAGAAGATAACATTAGAATGCTAAGAAAGAATGAACACAAATACTTTCACAAAGAACTATTTAAACAAATATAAAAAAGCAGCAGGGACAGAAATATTAACAGATTAATCTTTTCTATACTGGCCACAGAGGTGTGCTATAATTTTTTCTACTTTTACTGGTGATTTATTTTGACACATTTGTAAAAGTTTAGAAAAAATCCTTTTTAAAAAATTTACTTTAATATAAGACTATCATTTACAAATAAAACTAGCTGAATTTATTAATTTATAAACAATTACATTCAGATTTGGGGTCATAATCACGTAAATTTGAAAAATGAACTGTAAAATCTTTCACTTCTAATCTGAATAAAACTCATCACCTAGAGCAGATTTTGCTATGAATGCCCCTTTCCTGAAGATTAAACAATCTTTGGTTTGCAACATGTTTTGGACTCATTGTTGACCAGTTTACAAATGTATTGTACAATAACTAATCTGTTTTAAGTTTTAAAATTCTTTGACAATTTTAAAGTTATCACAAATAGCAGTTTTACTGAAACTCTAAAATTATTAGAGTAGCATTCCCTAAATTGAGCTCCTGAGGGCCATTGGAGCCATCCCAGGGGGCAATAGAAAATTCAGATGCAATCTAGCAGGGATTATTCTGTTGTTTAAAGAAAGTAGATTTCTGCTGGCAGGTTTTGTTTCTTTGTTTGTTTTTTTGTTTAAGGGAAAATTAAGTTTGGGAATCCTCTGGTTTAGAGCAATATATGGAAGGAAGTTTTAATTCTTACATTTTCATACCTGATTATATCTTTTCCCTAATGATAAAAGTATTAATCATAATAAAAATAACAATACCATGCTCAATGCTCAGCACTCTGTGATGCGCTCTACATAGCTTATTTTCTTTAATCTTCAATAGTCATAAAAGAGAGAAGTAGTATTACATTGGGTTTGTCCTTTTAGCCTTGCCACAAGGAACTTAGTTTACCTTAAAGCAATGTTCTTTCTGTGTGGACACAGGAAGACAGTTAATATTATGCTTTGTAACTTGGAAGCTGATTGACTCCAATAATATTTACTCCCGGGCATCTGCTTTCTCAACTCAGTTGCCCTTAGCTCCTTGCACCCCAAAAGCATGGTCCCGACAAGGAACAGAATGGACACAGGGCAAGCCGTGAGCTACCCTGGCATCAAAATGGGCCAGGCCAAAGCGCCACAATACTCAACTATAAGTTAAGAGCATGGTCATAGACAAATGCTCTTATGACCCAAAAGTAACGACAAGACTAGGACCCTCCTGGTATTAGGAAGACTAACCTGGCGTGAGGACTGTGATCTGGAATATATAGTGAGATGTCCTCAGAAAGAACCAAACTATAAGTCTGATATATCTCTTACTGTGTTCATCCAGAATGACATTGCTAGAAATATTAGAAGTAAATTTACTATAACTATTTAAGTGGATTACTAGCTGAGGGAGGAAGAAAGTGACACACCCTTGCTTGGATCCCACACTTGAGTAGATCTCCTGGTAATCTGGAGTAATCTTCTTAGATGAAATTTTGTTAATCTGGAGAAGTGGTCTTACCCTTCTTTGTTGATTTGTTGATGTTCAACCCACCTTTGTATCACCACCCTATATGATTGCAATATAAACTAAGACTGTAAGAGAAGTAGAGGAGAGAGACAAGTCAGAAGCAGCAAAGAAGACACAGAAGAGAGAAAACACAGAAGTGTAGGAGAAGACAAAAAGGCAGAGGTAAGACAGGAGCAAGGAGAAGAGAGAAGCGAGAGAAGACACAGAGGCAAGACAGAAGACAAAGGAGAAGACACAGAAGCAAGAGAGAAGACACAGAAGCAGAGACAGAGAGAGGTCGTAAGAGAGACCAGAGGAGAGATTACAGAGACAGAGACAGAGATAGAAAGAGAGAGACAGAAGAGAGCACAGCAGCACACACAGAAGCAGAGCACAAGGAGGAGCCATCCCTATTGGGTCCATTCACAGCAGCTCGAGAGCACTGAATTTGAGCAATGAGAGAGAGAAAAAGAGAAAGAGAGTGAGAGAGAGAGAGTGCCTCCCCAGGAGCCTGCGAACAATACAACACATGTGTCTTTGTAATTTTTTACACTTTCTCCACTTTGGGGTAAGAAAAGCAACGTATACATTGTGATAGTTCAAATTCTTGCCTCTTATGTTTAATATGTAAAACATAACAGGTCCCTGACTTCAATTAGATCTCCTAACACCAAGATTGTTTTACTCAAAGCTATATGCTCCCTAGAGCAACCTATAATTCAAGTTGTCTAATCGCAGAAGCAAGCCACTCCTTACATCCCAAATTTGTGGATTTGTACCCCTTTCTATTTTCCTACACTGTCTTACAGAGGTTTGTATATTTTGCAGACAAAGATTTAATATATTATGACTATTTATATGTTTTAAATTACTAATTGTTAGAGATTTACATCTAATTTGTCCATCATTTTGAGTTTCTTGAATTAATATTTGGGCTGGAGCGATAGCACAGCAGGTAGGGCATTTGCCTTGCACGCGGCCGACCCGGGTTTGATTCCTCCTTCCCTCTCTGAGAGTCTGGCAAGCTACCAAGAGTATCCTGCCCTCACAGCAGAGCCTGGCAAGCTACCGTGCCATATTCAATATGCCAAAAACAGTAACAAGTTTCACAATGGAGATGTTACTGGTGCCCACTTGAGCAAATCAATGAGTAATGGGATAACAGTGACAGTGACAATGATATTAATATTTGGCACTTTATTTTAATGTTCTCTAATTTATTGATACAAGTATTTTAAACTACAAAATTTTCTATGATTGTAATTACTAAGAAATCTTACACTGAGATATTATGGTATCCATATGAAATTTACATTTGTAGTTTATAATTTTATGACAAGATTATAGCAAAATGATTATTTCACAGATCCAACTAAAATATTTATATTATCATCATTCATTTTTATATTTTTTAATTATTTTAGACAATAGATTTAAATTTTAATGACTTAACTTTCACTCATTTGTTTTTCCAAATAAAAAATTATTTTGTAAAGCAAGTTCTTTTTTAACTCATTCATAATTTTTTCTAGTCATTAGTATGATGGCATTAATTGCCCAAACTGCCTTAATCTATCTCAGAGTTTCCCTTACAACAGTCACACTAAATAGATCTTTACTTGACTGAGTCCTGACTGTCCTTATAAAGTGCCCTCTCTTCTAAATTCCATTTGCCAAAATTTCTCTGTCAAGTTTGAGAAACAGAATAAGAGCATTTCTTCAGGAAAACTTTCTTTTTCCCTTCAAATTTGTCTTTATTACCTATTTTATCATGATTAAATTATTTATATAAACCCCAAAGTCAAGTTTACACATTTGTAAAACAGGTTGCTCTGTGAATAAGTGGCAAAATGTTTCAATCAGAAGGACAGTTTCTGGGTTCTTATAAAGTCAATTTATAGTTTTCTGTATTATGTGCTATAATTCCATCAAACTACTGTTCTATTTTCTCCCTCCCTTTAAACCAAATCTCATTTTAGAGCAACCTATGCTCACAGATCCCATTATTTCAATGTCTTCTAGTTGTCGTAATTTGATACCTGCTCCTGGTTCTACGAAGAGATTGCCATTTTGATGTTGTTTCATTTCTGTGTGTCCTCTTTATCTCTTTAAGCAGTGTTTTGTAATTTTCTTTTTATAGGTCTTTTACCCCTTTAGCTAAGCTGATATCTAGGTACCATGTTTAATTTATTCCTTGGAGAACTTTTTTATTCAAGGAATTCTTGGTTTCTCACATTTTGTTGTAAGCATCTACTAGATACCCTCTCCCCCACCTCTCTCTTTCTGAAACTGTTTTAATGGATTTTGAATAATGTACATCCTTTTCCCCACTTCTTGTCTATACTGTTGCCTGACTTATAATTATAGAACATAAATAATAGTGAGTTTTAATGTCCTTTGCATTTCACCTTTACATAGACTTCATCATGCACACAAGGCTTTCAAAACATGCTTTCCTTAAAGCATATATCAGTTATTTATATGTTGGCTTTTGGGCTAGTCATGGTGGTTCTCAGGGCTTATACCTGGCTTTGTGCTCAAAGATCACTCCTGGACGAGCATGGGGAACTGTATGGGATGCCGGGCATTTAACCAACGCATCAACCCGCATCAACATTTGTTCTTGTTCTTTTTGACATGTGCCAGTCTCTGTGGTGTAGTAAGACATCTCATTGTTATTTTGATTTGCATCCGCCCTAATGACTAGCGTCTATTGGGGAACAGTTTTTCCCCAACGTGCACCAACATGTTGCGCACCGGGTTCAGGCAGATGTGTGACTAAGGATAATGGGCCCAGAGACATCCTCTGGGAGCAAGTGATGGCCAACAAGCTCCAGCACCTCCTGATCCCCTCATGGACCAGATGAAGACCAGCCAACTGGAGAACGACTACATAGACAACCCGGCCTGGCACCCCCCCCCCGCCAGGCTCATGGGGTGCTCCCCCAAGCTGGTCCTTACACCCGCTGGTTGCAACCAGGATGTAGTGCACCATTGGATCTCCTTCAGCAGCTACCCCAGCTCTGTGAGCAACGACAGCAGCACCTCCTCGACCATCAGCTCCTGGACCACAGGGTTCTGCCCCTGGTGACCAATCAGGCACATCCCAGGGCCCTGAGCCTCCAGCCCAAGGCCATGCATCACCAAGCCATTGGACCTCAAGGGGCACCCCCGTCCCCACTCCCCCTTCCCCCCAGCTACACAAACACTTCTTGCTGCGTGAGGCCTGCGGGAAATATGTGGGAGCTTCTTGAATGCCTTTCGCCTCTCCTCCCTCCTGTCCTCCCCTTCTCTTTGGCCATCTGGGAAGACTCGGTAACTGACTAGCCCCAGGGGACTTTCTAGAAGACTCCTCTATACCCTCCTTCTTTCTCCCTCCTCCACTTCTTTCCTGAGGAGAGGGATGGGATGGGGGATTCTGGACATCCCCGGTGTATGTAATTAGGAGTCCCTTGAGAACACAGGAGGCATAGGGGAACTCAGCTGTCAACACGCGTTGCCCATACTCAGTCATGATCCTGCCTCCACAGCAGGCAATTTCTCCTATACTCTCTCTCTACTTTTGGGCATTATGTTTTGCTCGAATTTTCCCACCACCTTTCAAGTCTGCCTGCCAGGGGCAGATGCTAGATCATTAGTTGTCCATTGCTCATTTTGAAAATCTTGGGTTCTGCGGATGCTCACTTCTGGAATCCTATATTGTAAATGGTTGGGTTCCAGAAACATTTTGTAGGGCACTAATCCATTTTGGGATTCAGTTGGGTGTCTCTGGACCAGGGCTGTTGGGGTGCTAAGATGGTGTTAGGAAGCAAATTGTGGGTGTGGCAGCCAAGCTGATGAGCGTGCAGAGAGCTGGGGAGGAACAGCCTGGCACCTCTACCACCGTGTGACATGGAGGTTTAGTCCTGGGTTCTTCATACCTGGGCCTTGCTTGTGGAAGCTATTGGTCATTGGAATTCCATCTGGAATAGGCGGGGAAACTGCACCACCTCCATCTGGGGTACCGAAGTGGAATTGGCTTGGTATGGGGCCCAGAGAGATCTCCAGCGCTGTGGTGTCTTCCAGGACTTGTTATTGTGTCTCTGAACCAGGGCTGTTGCTGTGATGTTGCTGTGAGCTAAGGTGGTGCCTGGCGACACACTGTTTATCCCCAGATTTTGAAAAGAAGCCCATCTGAGGGTGGCCCAAAAGAAAGCCACCCTTTTTAAAAGAGAAAAAGAAAGAGAGAAAGAGAGAAAGAAAGAAAGAAAGAAAGAAAGAAAGAAAGAAAGAAAGAAAGAAAGAAAGAAAGAAAGAAAGAAAGAAAGAAAGAAAGAAAGAAGAAGGAAGGAAGGAAGGAAGGAAGGAAGGAAGGAAGGAAGGAAGGAAGGAAGGAAGGAAGGAAGGAAGGAAGGAAGGAAGGAAGGGAAGGAAGGAAGGAAGGAAGGAAGAAGAAAGAAAGAAAGAAAGAAAGAAAGAAAGAAAGAAAGAAAGAAAGAAAGAAAGAAAGAAAGAAAGAAAGAAAGAAAGAAAGAAAGAAAGAAAGAAAGAAAGAAAGAAAGAAAGAAAGAAAGAAAGAAAGAAAGAAAGAAAGAAAGAAAGAAAGAAAGAAAGAAAGAAAGAAAGAAAGAAAGAAAGAAAGAAAGAAAGAAAGAAAGAAAGAAGAAAGAAAGAAAGAAAGAAAGAAAGAAAGGCACCATTAACAGGGGCTAGAGCGACAGCACAGCGCACAGCGGGTAGGGCGTTTGCCTTGCACACGGCTGATCCAGGTTCAATTCCCAGCATCCCATATGGGACCCTGATTAAGGCCAGGGGTAATTCCTGAGTGCATGAGCCTGGAGTAACCCCTGCGCATCGCCAGGTGTGATCTGAACAACTGAAAAAAAAAAAACCAACCTGTTAGCATCTGGTTTTATTATTCTGTAAAACATAATGACTAGATAAACCCGGAGCCGCTGAGCGCGAATCGGACCCTCTGCGGCGCTTAAAGACTTTGACTCCAAAGATGTAACACATTCGGGCATCCAGCGCAGCACCCGAGAGCAATGCATTGGGACACCAAACTGGGCTACAACTCGGTGCTGCTGGGGGTGGATTTTTTTTTTCCTCCCCACCCTGTCTTCCTGCATGGAAAGCGGCGGGCTGGCGGCACCATGTGGCAGGCGCCATCTTCTGATTCCAGACCCACAGGTATTCGGATTTTACTTTGGGGGCTCCCAGGAACTCATGGGAAGGGGGCGTAACCGGCACGCCCTCGGCCCAGATAAACCCGGAGCCGATGAGCGCGAATCGGACCCTCTGCGCCTAAAGACTTTGAATTCAGAGACTTCTTACAGCAATGCACTGAGACTGTGAGCTGGGCTATGTAATTTCTGGCAGAATTCTCCCTGGACTTTATACAGAAATCCAAAACCGCGCAGACGCTGCCGCGTCCGCGCGACTTAACATTTATAATTGTTCAGCAATGTGAATCGGTTCCATTTGAACAGGTCTGACTTGGGGGGGAAACTCCAAATAATAACAGTAAGTTTTTGTTGAAAATATTGAAGGTTTTTAATGTAGCAGCCACCTCTGGACTGTGAACTAAGCAAAAGCCCCACGCTGGCCGACGTGGCGTGGCGTACACCATACTATGAGGCGCAGGAAGGGGGATGAGGGGGAAAAAGAAAAAAAAAAAAAAAGGGAAAAGGAAAAAGAGAAAAAAAAAGAGAGAGAGAGAGTTATGTCAACTATAGTGAGTTTTGTGTTGAATTATGGAATGTAATCAAGGTAAAGAAAAAATGAAGTGAAATTCATTAGTTAAACAGTAGGGGGTAGGGGGTGGGGGCGGGGGGTATACTGGGGTTTCTGGTGGTGGAATATGGGCACTGGTGAAGGGATGGGTGTTTGAATATTGTATAACTGACATATAAACCTGAGAACTTTGTAACTTTCCACATGGTGATTTAATAAAAATTTAAAAAAATAAAATAAAATAAAATAAAAAAATAAAACATAATGACTAGATCCAGAGACCACAGCCTCAGATTCATTGTCATTGTCACTGTCATCCCGTTGCTCATCGATTTGTTTGAGCGGGCACCAGTAATGTCTCTCACTGTGAGACTTATTGTTACTGTGTTTGGCATATCCAATACATCACGGGTAGCTTGCCAGGCTCTGTCGTGCAGGCACGATACTCTCTGTAGCTTGCCAGGCTCTCCGAGAGGGTTGGAGGAATCGAACTCGGGTCGGCGACGTGAAAGGCGAACATCCTACCACTGCGTTATCTCTCCAGCCCCAGATTCATTGACAAAATGATATTTGGACTCACAATGGCTGCCCTGGGCATCTCACTTCCCACACATGTTTCTGAAAGGATCTGGGTAGAGCCAACATAGGGACACGGAGTGGGTAGGTAAGTCTGTGACTCAATGGAAACAAAGGGCAGTGTCGAGTCTTCCGCCTTTGTCTCTTTCTCTTCCCAAGCTAGCAATGAAGCAGGGAGGGAGAAATATGTTCTCCACAGCTGGGGGTATTAATATTTATCAGTACAATTAAAATAATTTTTGTTATGAATTAGTAAGTCCTATAAGAGGACACAACAAGGAATATATGGTACTTATTTTCCTTAAATAAGTTTATTTTCAACAAGCTTCAGCCTAAAAGACATGGGAGATTTAGTCATCAGACACAGTATTTCTATGTAAATTTCTCAAAGGTAAACCAGTCAACTAGTTACACATTTATGAGCATTTACAAGTCTGTTTTAATGCTACCAACACAAAAGGAAGATTTTTATTTTGTGGGGGCACACCCAGTATTCAGAGATTACTCCTGGTTCTCTACTCAGGAATTATTGGTGGTGCTTGAGGGACCATATGGCATACCAGACATCAAACCTGCATGGACACATGTATGGCAAGCGTTCTACCCACTGAACCATATCCCATACCCCCAAAAGGAAAGTTTTTGAGATTATAAGATCCTCAATTGTGTTTTTTGTTTCTCCAATGTTTAATACAGTATGTTCTGTTCTTTCTCAAATAGAAGACTTTAGAAGTATATTGAGTATAAATCCTTAAAATTCATAGAAATATCTTGTAAATAAAATAGCAAAGGGATTACTATGATGGTTATTTTAGTATCCCCCCTCCTCCGCTTCCTAGCAATACATTATGGGAGACCTAATACATTTCTAAAGATTTTCCCTAAGACTTGTAAGAAGAGTGACTGGAAGAATGAACTCATCCCTACATGCTGATTCAAAGCTAAATTGAAATATGCATTTCCCAGAAGTCCTTCCAGCTATCCCCTCTATGATAAACCCATTCTTATGAAGTGTATAACTGCCTAACCACTTTGATATTGAAACATATTAAATGAAAATCATACCCTTTTTTATGATAATCTGCCTTTACCTAAAATATCTGTGGCCCTTTATTGATAGCAGTACTTCAGGGGGTGGGAAAGTAACTTTAATAATCTGCATAGCTGGCACTAGTTCATACTTGGGAATAAAGTGATCTTATGTAAAATTACAATTTTGTCAAGTTATGTCTTATGAAAATCAATGTACCTTGGGAAGAATACAAAGCTCAGTCATTATGTGTGTCTGACTCACACCATAAAGTTATTGTTTCATTCTTCTTTGACCAATAATTGTCTTTATCATATTTTTGTTTATTTTATGGGAACTATTTCCCCTATTTCTTCTAGAACCAGTCATTGAACACAGATACAATAAAAATTTTCGAGAGGAAGGTAAGGAAAAGGAAATTTTAATTTTATCTGTACAAAGGGGCTTATTGGAGTTCATTTGTGCATATAGTTGTATTTCAACAGAAAATTCTTAATATTTCTATTATTTCTATGGTAAATAATAATTTTTATGAAATACCCAAAGGGAACTTATGTTCTTTGAATACATGGTTTGGAATATTATAATTTTTAGAGGTAGAATATTATAAATTTTAGACAGATTAATTTATATGAGAGAATATATTTGCAAAGAAGTGCATTAAAATTATCACAGGACACTGATGGTATTCCAGATAAAAGCCATTATTTTGGTTATTAGGGCAAAAACAGAGTTCTCCTTTTAAAAAATCTCATGTTCATTTGGAAATTGTTAGTTTTTCTTTTAAATCTAGAGTTTCAGCATTTTAATAAGTAATTGTATTCTAATGAGAAAGGCACACACTATTAATTTTTAGCAAAAAATATTATTTCCCCCCAAGCATTCTTTTAACACTTACCTGGAAAAAGGAGGTCCTTTCCACATTTATAATCCATCTTGGTTTTGAATAAAGAACTAACTCACTGTCTTTCTCTTTATTTATCTTTTGGGACAAAGAGATAAACCAAACAAAGTCCCATAGTTTCTTATGATGCAGTGGGGATAAGGGTAATGATACAGTAAAGTTGCATTTTGGTGGTGCTAATACTAAATCAAGAAAAATGGTGCTTTTTTCTTCTCATTTTTTCCTGCATCCTTAAGGATGTTAACAGCAATCCTAATAAAAATGTAGTTCTGTGATGCATCTGTAATGCACTATGATAAAAAAATAGACAAGGAAATTTAACAATTACCTCTTCTTGGTAAGTATTATACATTAATCAGTATCTTTATTATATAATTAGACAATCTAATTTTAATTTGTATATGGCATATATTTCTTTAAACCCATGCTCAAGGTTATGTATAGAAATAGAATGGTTTTCTATGCAGTTAACTATACTCCAATATGGCATATTGTGTTAATATGGTATGTTGTACTACACAAAAGTCCTTCTCATATCACTACTTTTTGGAAATAAAATTTTTAATTGTGATAGAAAACTAATCTATAAATACAGAAGGTGTATGGATTTCAGTAACATGTAATGACTTTATGAATTTATAATAACTGTAAATATATTATAATGTGCCATAAATAGGGATGAAAAGTAGTGAGTTTAGGTAACGAAGCATTTACTATTTTTATTCTAACTCTCTAAATATGATAAATTACCAAAATTTCAACTTAACAGTTAGATTGCCATCTGCCAAAAGATACTGTCATTTTCTTTCTCTCCTTAAACATGTAAGATTTCTATTTGGTATTGTCTATGAAGCCTGAAACAGACTTTTGAAAGGTTACATATGTATTGTAGAATGTTCCCAATTCTTTCTAGAGAGATCCCAAATGATATAATAAGATCTGGCTTTTATAACATAAAGATAAAAAAGCAGTACTCAAACACTAAAAAATTCAAAGAACTTAAAATATGTTTTCATATGGTATGTTTGTTTTCTTATATTTTCCACATATCTGTTAACTGATAAACTCTAATGACTGAAATATGATCGTAGTTACATCTATATTTGCTTCTTTAGAAAATCACTTGACATTTATTAAAAATATGCAACAAAGTTTTCTTTGGCATCAAAAATTAACACAATATTTTGAATAAAAGATACAATATTTTACTGTTATTTCTTTCACATCAATAAATGAAAATATTTTAAAAGTTCTGTATACTGTATTATAGTGAAACTAAAGAATGGAACAAAGGGCTTAAGATAATTTTGTTCTTTTGCAATTTTCTCTGTGTTGGGGTAGAATATAAAGTGACCAACATTAGAAAAGTCAGTCTGTGTGTAGACTAACTCACGAGAGATAAAGATCATTGTTGATTAATTAATGGCAACCAGTTAACTACAGGATTGTTGCTCATTTGTCACTGGTTGTGCTGAGTTTCTCATTGCTCAAAAAGATGATAAACAGCAAACCCCAACATATAGATATTTGGAACTCTACTCCACAAAGCAAAGAAAATGTTCCAGCTTTCTACGAAATCATTTCTGATACTCCTGTCATTGTTGAAAGCTAAGTTTGAGAGTGTGCTATTTGGAGTTCTGTTTCATTTCATAAGCCTTCGGTTCTGACTTTAATTTTCTTCAGCTTGCCTTTGAGAGGCTGGAAACTACAAGATCTTGTTCACAAGCATGTTCAGAATCTTTCTTTTAAACCCACCCCAGCTTTATTTTCTTAAGTGACTTAATCAAAGGTAATTCGAGTTCACATTTTTTGTATCAATGGTTGTATTTAAAGAGGTCTTATCTGATTTCCATCACCAATTACAGGCTAGCATTTCTTGTTTATATCCATCTCGAAGCTGACAAGGGCCCGGTTTGGTTTTGATAGGAAGTCAAGCCTTCATCTCATGTCAAAAGTCCCTAAAGCACATTTGTTCTGGTAAAATTATATCTCGGGAATGATGGGTTCTAATACGAAATGAGGATGTGGTGGCATGGGGTGGTCCCTGCCACTTTGTTTGAAAAATAAATTGTGAAACCTCAGTAGTAAATATTTGCCTGAGAGAACACGGTGGGAGGGAAATTACAGTGCTGGGGAATATTGCCATTAAGAGGACTGAGGTCAGAGATTAACGTAACAGGAGTTGGTCTAGTCAAAAAGGTCAAAGCCAGTTGGCCCACTCAGTAGAGAGCTCCTCAATGACTTTTAACTATTTTTGGCAAGATAAACATCGTATGTAGCTGCCTTTGGGAGCAAAGAACAAAGGTCGAAGACTCAAGGGGATTAACTCCTTAAAAAGAGATACAATATTTAACTTGGCTGCACTTAAATGCCTGGGGTTTTCTGGCCTGCTTTTCTTAGCATTGGAATTCCAGGTTCTGTTTAAAACAAATAGAGTATCTTTTAGAAGTCAGGATCCTAGCACAGCAAACCTAATTCCACAAGAAACTGTAGATTGGGAGTTCAGTTTTAAACTGGTAATTATTTGAGAACATGGAGGTCCTATTTGTTCTCGGGTTGTGGGACACCGCCCCACCCTGACCTCCAGCCTTCCGTGGTGCCACAGTCCTGGGCTCCTCTGGCACCTGCTTTCCCTGATGTGTCCCGTACCTACCTCACATCTGACTCTGACAGAGGACTGGGAACTTGCTCTCAGAGTCTGATTTAGTAATCTCACTTACTTCAGAGACTTTTTCTTTTTCTTTTTTTTTTTCTAGGTGCCTAGAAGTAATCTCACTTACTTCAGAGACTTTTTCTTTTTCTTTTTTTTTTTCTAGGTTGGAAGAAATTGGACAAGTTATTTAACCACTGTGAACGTCAGTTTCTCTAAACCAGGGTGACAGAAAGTAATAGTAGCAACCTCATGCGATAAACTAGGACCTAATTCTTATTCACAATGTTGAAATCCAAAATAAGCTAAAACCCCAAATTAGTTCTTAAATTTTTACAAACCGTTTAGTTCACCAAACCGGGCCTGAATTAATGTGAAGTTATTTGTAGACTTATTCCATTTGATGTTAATATTCACATGTTTGGGGGCAGAAAAGCAAACGAATATGATTATTGGCCTGAGAACTTATATTATAAACTCTTATAGTTTGGGAGTTAAGTCCATACTCTGCATGCAAGCAACTTGTGTTTAGTCCCCTTCACTGCATAGATCCCCAAGCACAGCTATAAATGACCCCCTTGAGCACAGACCAGATGCACCACTTGGTGTGACCCAACAACAACATCAATACTTTCTAAGCATTGATTTTCTGTTTTGCACTGTGGTCCCCCCAAAATATAAATTCTGATCATATGTTACTCCAAATGTTTCACACTCAAATAAGAGGTTCAATAAAACCCGAGTGTTGTTCCTTTTAGAGAAAGATGCTAATTGGTTTCATCTGTTTCTCTATACCAAAGCTTGGTGAGTTCAAGGTCTGGTTAAGAGGTGGCAGAATAAAAATTTCAAAACAGGTAGATTAACTCCAAAGTGTATGCATTCAACTAGGTCATACATTGCTAGGACTAAGACACTTAGCATGTATAACTCCTGTAATTAAGTGTAGTGCTTCTGTAAATGGAATCTGGTTTGGTGTGCCCAATGATATTTTATTTTATTTGAAGTTTTTGGAATTGAACCCAGGACTTCACACATGAAAGGCATGTGCTCTACCACTAGTCCATATCCACAGCCCTTAGATGGCATTTTAAACTTTTGCTCTTTCTATTACATTGTATACTGACACTCATACAATCATACCACTGTACCACTGTCATCCTGTTGCTCATCGATTTGCTCAAGCAGGCACCAGTAACGTCTCCATTGTGAAACTTGTTACTGTTTTTAGCATATTGAATACACTACGGGTAGCTTGCCAGGCTCTGCCATGCTGGCAGGATACTCTTGGTAGCTTGCCGGGCTCTCCGAGAGGGTTGGAGGAATCAAACCTGGGTCAGCCGCGTGCAAGGCAAACGCCTTCCCACTGTGCTACCAAGAGTATCCCATGCAATCATGGGCAGAAAAAATAAATAGTAACCATCAAAAAGAAAGTTTGCTGGAAAATTGTGTGATATGTATACATTTTAATCTGCTCATAACACCTAGTTTTGCTATCAACTTAGAGACAGTTCAATTAATATATATTTAAATAACCAAAGAAAGCATATGCTGCACTTATTCTTTCTTACTTCACCTGCCTACCTACATCAGAAAAATAGCTTGTGAGTCATTTTTTTGATCATCTGATTTATTCAAAACTTTATGAAAAAGATGGGGTCATTCACTAATTAATGGCAATTTATTATATAAGTAGCACACCAATTCCTTATTTAAAAATAAAACATCAGTATATGGTATAATTTTTTTTCTTTTAGCTTTTGGACCACACCTGGCAGTAGTTATGACTTACCCCTGCCTTTATGCTCAGGGATCATTCCTGGCAGAGCTTGGGGGATAATATGGAGGCAGAACTTAAGCACAGGTTGGCATCACGTAAGGCCCTATCCACTGTACTCTCTCCAGCCCCAATGATTAAAAAATATTATTAGTAAAAATTAGAACAACTAGTTTAAGTGTGAGTTCACTTTGGCTCTGGGGTAGACCACGCCTAGCTGTGTTTGGAGCTTACTCCTGGCTCTATCCTTAGGGATCACTACTGCTGGTGCTTGGGTTATCATGTGTAAGCCAACAGTTCAACAAGGATGGCTGTATTTCAGGCAAGTGCTTTAGCTCTGTACTATCTTTCCAACTCCTTGTTCATTTTTAATATATTAACATTTATATCTTAATGACACAGAGCCTCTTGCCCCCGCGTCTAGCTGTCTTCACCCGAGTCCCTTGCAGGGGGTGGGTTGAGTTTCCCCTCCACGCCTTGAGCAGAGCCCCATAGCCGAAGACCTCCAGAACCAAGCCACAGCCATGCTTAAGGCCCCTCTCCACATGTTTGGACGAGGCTCACACATGAAGTGACTAGCAGAGGAATCCAGGTGTGGGACCTGGGGCTGAGATCTCTAAACCTGCTAGGATTGGGACTGGGCCTCTTCTGCCCAGATCCTCCATTTTCCAGTAGCTATGTGGTCACACCCAGAAACTGGCCCCTGCCCGTGTAATTCCATCAACGGAAACCAAGCTCCCAGAAGTTTGGACATCTTATAGTCTAGTTCTCCCTCTTGGAGAACCTGGCAAGCTACCAAGAGTTTCCTGCCCACATGGGAGAGCTGGCAAACTCCCTATGGCGTATTCAGATGCCAAAACCAGTAACAATGATGGGTTTCATTCCCCTGACCCTGAAAGAGCTTCCAATGTGACACTGTTTGGAAGAACGAGTAACGAGAGGCTTCTAAAATCTTAAGGCTAAGACAAATGGAGACATTACTGAGACTACTAGAGAAAATCGACGATCAACGGGATGATGATGATGATGATGATGATGACAATGATGATATCTGAATGATACATACATCTTAATGATGATGCCATATGTGATTGTGATTAGCCTATATGCGTCTCTGTTTTATATTCTAAAACATAACTCATGCTATAATTAAGGATATTAATGATAATGATTTATTTCCTTTTTAATTAATTAATTAATTTATTTATATTTTCAGTCAGGGATTTTTTGGGGGGGGGTCACACCCAGCGATGCACAGGGGTTACTCCTGGCTTTGCACTCAGGAATTTACTCCTGGCAGTGCTTGGGGGACCATATGGGATGCCGGGGATTGAACCCGGGTCGGCCGCGTGCAAGGCAAACGCCCTACCCGCTGTGCTATCGCTCCGGCCCCGATTTATTTCCTTTAATGTGATAAAAATAGTTGAGGAAAATTATACCAGATGCAAGTTGCACCAGTTGATTAGTGTCTCAGATTGGAGTGACTGGAATAATGGCTCTAGTATTTCATGACCCTCAAAATCTGCACACATTGTTCTTACCTGAATAAACTCTGACCTTAAATCATGTGGCTTACTTTGGGCAGTGAATGAAGGAAAAATTAGTGCTCACTTAAAGCATGTTTAACAACAAAGCGCTTTCGTACTTTAGGTGAGATGCTATAGGATTAAATTTGTGTTGCATGCCGCCAACTCCAGCTAGATTCCCAGCACCACATTGTTCTGGAGAACTGCCAGGAGAAATCCCTGAGCAACATAACCCCATGTATCACCAATAAAAGAAAAAGTATTTTTCATTGTGTTTCATAAGACATATCACCCCCCCTAAGCTAATATCAGCATTATAAGAATATGTCTAGACCATCATTTTCCATGTATGGGAAAGACAGTTGTAAGAAAGGTTAGTCATTAAGCAGAGGTCAGCCCAGATCAGAAAGAATCTTGCTAAGCCACCAACTTATTGAAAATCCTTGAGCAAGTCTACAAAGTTTAGCCAGAAAACAAATCTGTTAAGTCCAACCATAGACTCATAAGAAATAATAAGCAGTTGCTGTTTTAAGTGACTATGTTTTGGAGTGGTTTGTATTACCAGAAATAACTTTGAGAATTTTCTCTGTTCTGTCTCATTTCCTGTGTTCATTGGAATAAATGAGATTGAATTTCAGTTCAGTTTTGAAATGCTATGCTAATTCTTTGTATTAATTTTATGTGTTCAAAGAATTATAGTTTGCATTTCAATATTATTATTAGCAGCAATGCAATCATCATGACCAACATTTATTGAACACACACGACTCTAAATGAGGCTAAGCAAGATTTGTTAAAGAAATTTCCTCCAGAGCAGGATTCAGCAAAAATTCTTATGAAAGGTCATATAGTAAATGGTTTAAGTTTTGTGGGCCATATGGTCTCTGTCACTCCCAGATAATGCTGCTGGAAATGTAGCATTAAAGTGACTATAGACAATACATAAACAAATGAGCTGATGGAGTTCCAATAAAAAATGTTTACAAATATAGATTGCAAGCTGCATTTGGAGTATGGGCAGCAGTTTGCCAATCACTAGTCAAGAAACCAGTAAACCAGACAACCATGCTATTGTTCTACTGGAAAAAAATACAAAGCAACAAATCATGATAAGCTTTCATATTTTCTTTTTGCTTCAGTAAAATAATAAAATATAAGCCACACACAATAAAAAAAATTAGATATATAATTATACTGTCAACTGTATCACTGTCATCCCATTTTTCCTCGACTTATTCAAGCGGGCACCAGCAACATATCTATTTCCTCCCAGCCCTGAGGTTTTAGCAGTCTCCTTACTCGTCTTTCCCAACAATTGGAGGCTCTTTCAGGGTCAGAGTAATGAGACCTATTGTTACTTTTTTTGGCATATCGAATACACCATGGGTAGCTTGCCAGTCTCTGCTTGTGCAGACAGGATACTCTCCGTAGCTTGTCAGGCTCTCTGAGAGGTATGTATGTATGTATGTATGTATGTGTATATATATATGTATATATAATGTATATATACGCACACATATATACACACACATACATATACATATGTGTGCATGTGTGTATATATATATGTGTGTATATATATATATATTACTCTCTATGATTTGTTGCCTACTGTGTGAACTCCATCAAATATGGTGTGGATATTATGGAAAATGGGTAGGAGGTGTTTTATAATGTGTCATGTGGCTTTGAAGTTGCCACATGGTTTGGAAATCGGCCTGGAGTGTGGTGGTGGTTGGGTAGTGGAGGTTGGCTGCCGAGGCTGGGTCCTTTGGGGCGGGAAAGGTTCTCACCCACCCCCCTCTGGGGCGTCCTGAGTGAAAACAGCCTAACATGGAGCCCATAATAAAAAATAAATTATATAATATATTTTAATATAATAAAAAAATGGACTTTGTTGTCATTGAGCCTTAAAGGCAGGGTGGTGGTGGGAGGGATAGGGGGAGGGGTCATTGGTTGTGGGAAATATACACTGGTGGAGGGCTGGGTGTTGAATCATTGTATGACTGAAACCTGACCATGGACCATCTGGTAACTATGTATTTCGTGGTGACTCAATTAAAAAAAAAATAAGGCTTTTCTGGGCCAGAGTAATATTACAGTGGGTAGGGCACTTGCCTTGCAGATGGCTCACTCAGCTTCAGTATACAGCACCCCATATGGTCCCCTGAGCACTGGAAAGGAGTAATTCCTGAGGGCAGAGCCAGGAGTAAGTCCTGAATGGACTCTGATGGGTTGTTTGGATTCTAGTGGTACACAACTGGTGGGCAGGATCAAAACCCAAACTCTAGTCCTGATGCATGCACACTTGCCTGAGCCCAGGAGAGGCTACAACAAAACTGTGGTGTCCAGAAAGTTTATCTCTGAGGACCAAGTGAACTTAAAACAAAACAGGGGTCTCTCTGCAGTGCCAGACAACAATACAGAAAGGGCCTATGAGAACAATATCCCAATATCCCAAACACCCTTGTGTAGGGCACAACACATGGTGGGAAAGAATGGTGCCATGCACAGTTTCTACAGCAGAACTTTAGAGCTTTTGTTTGTTTCTGAAAATTGATACTGCTAAATAACATCTTTTGCTATCTTCTCCCAGTTCCTAGTAATACAATTCTACTTTCTGCTTTAAGGCTCGTCCATGTTGAAACATGTCAATTTTCTTCTTTCTAAATACATATGTTATATATACAGTTATATATACAAATTCTATATATAACATATACATATATGTGTATATATATGTATATATAAAACTTTCCTTACCAATATATTAAATGAACATTTAGGTTGATTCTGTCTATTAGGTATTTGAACAATATTACAATAAATATGGAAGTGCCAATATCTCTACTTGTTTTCAATTATTTTGCGTAAATAACAAGAAGTGTATTGCTAGTTCATATAATAATTCTCTTATTTTTTATATTCCCATGAACTGAGAAAATGTGTTATTTTTTTCTGAAAATTGTTGACAGCATTTATTATTTAATAGCCATCCTAAAAAGTATGATTTGATAGTTTTCTGTATTTTTCTTTAATTTCCCTGGTTATTAGTGACAGTAGCATTGTCTGTAGCACTGTCATCCTGTTGTTCATTGATTTGCTTGAGAAGGCACCAATAACATCTCCATTATGAGACTTCTTGTTACTGTTTTTGGCATATCGAATACGCCACGGGTAGCTTGCCAGGCTCTGCCTTGTGGGCAGTATACTCTCAGTAGCTTACCGGGCTTTCTGAGAAGGACGGAGGAATGAAACCTGGGTTGGCCTCGTGCAAGACAAACACCCTACCCGCTGTGCTTTCACTCCAGTCCATACTATTAGTGATAGTAAGGAACTTTTAATGAACCCATTGATCATTTGTATGCTCTCCTTAAAATACAATTCTCTATTCTGTACCTCAGTTTATATATTTAGATTTTAACCCATTATGAGTTTACAGATTGTAGGATGACTTTGTCCTCTCCCCCCTTGCCACAAGTAGCTTGTCCTGGTTTTCCCCGGAGTTTAGGCTTAGCCCAGTCACACCCCTCAAGGTGTTCCCGAATCTCTCCCATCCCTTTGTTTAGCTATAATCACTTCTCTATGCTCTCTTCCCCGAAACAGTTAATCCAAGGCTTTCCCTTAATCTGACTCTGCTAATTTGTAAGGTCAGACCTTTCTAGGATACTGAATTTATGTTATATAAGTTAATATTGCCTTTCTCCTCTTCTTGTGCCTTTTGAATAATTTACTTTAAAGCAATGTCCTTTTTGTATGGACACGAGAAGACAATATTATGCTTTTGTAACTTGGGATTTAATTGGCCTCGAATATTATTCCCTCCCAGGCATCTGCTTTCTCCACTTAAGCCTCAGTTGCCCTCAGTTCCTCGCACCCCCAAAAGCAGGGTCCCGACGAGGGACGGGAAGGATCCAGGGCAGGCGGTGAGTTATGTGCTACCCTGGCATCCAGTGGGCCTGGCCAAAGTGCCTAATTCTTAACTATTAGTTAAGAGCTTGATCATAGACAAATACTGTCATGATCCAAAAGTAATGATGAGACTAGGACCCTGCTAGGGATAGGAAAGACTGATCTGGCCTGAGCACTATAGTCTGAGATTGAAATGGCCCCAGGAGAGCAATTTTATAAGCTTTAATGCATCTCTTATTGTGTCCATACAAAATGATTAATATTATGGATTCTTATATGTTTGCTGGCTGAGGAGAAGAGAAACACACTCATGGGACTCAGCCCTTGGGTGGATCCTCCTGCTGAAAGAGAATTAAGTCCTAGGAGAAGCATCCCCTAAGGGAAAGGCACCTTACCCTATTGATGGTGACCACACCTATGTGTACAGCTCAACCCCCTCATGCTGGAGAGATTTAACTAGGCTGTAAGAGTGGGTTGGGGGCCAGATCCAGAGATCCAGGGAGAGACCAAGAGCTGGGAGAGAAGCAGAGAGAGAGAATGAAATAAACTGATCGAGCAACCAGTTTGGCCCTCTTCATTCCGTTGCCTGCCCTTGACCTACAGCACACACAGCGGTTCTGGGGCACCGGACACGGGCGGTGATACAGAGCTGCCTGGAGAGTCCTTGAGTGCGCGCGCCCGTCGGCGAGCTTTAGTTTTTTACAACAGATATTTTCTCTTGTTATAAGATATCATTTTATTTTGTTATTATTTCCTTCACCATGCAGAATTTCAGCTGGATATTGTTGCATTTATTTTTTAATTAATATTTTTATTATCTGAATTTTGGGTGCCACATCCCACAAATCATTTCTGAAATTAACATCAAGGAAATTTCCCCAGATATTTTTTGTGTAGGAATTCTGTGTGTCAAGGTTCTTTTAAATCTAAGTCATTTTAAGTTGAATTTTTTTATGATGCAAGATAAATCTCAAATTTTATTCTTTATCATTTGGATATTTGGTTTTAACATAATTTATTGAAAATGCTTCCTTCATTGGCACTGTATATATTGTATGGTTTCGGCTCCTTTTATGTAAGCTCATTGATATTATATGCATTGATCTCTGTACTTTCTATTCTGTTTTATTGGTCTTGTGAATGTTTTTATCCCAGTACAACACTATGATTGAAGGCCATGATATTATTTGAAGCCAGGAATGTCATTCCTCCAATTTGTTCCAATTACTTTCTCCCTTCTAAAGATTACTTTAACATTTAGTCTTTGTGGTTCCATGTGAACTTTCAGATTTTTTTTCTAATTTTTTGAAAAATGAAAGTGGAATGTTATACAGATTATATTTAATATATATGTCACTTTGGAAAGGGTGGACATTTAACAGTACTTCCTTATTTATGTCTTCTTCTATTTCTAAATTAATGTTTCATGACTTTCAGTGTATAAATTAATTAATATGGTTTATCACATTAACTGATTTTTTTATGTCAAACCATTTTTCTATCATAGTGATAAATACTTTTGATAATGACATCTGATCCTTTCAATATGCTGTTAAATTCAGTTAGTATTTTGTTGAAGGATCTTGTAATTGTATTCATCAGGCATGTTACAGTTTTTTGTTTGGTGCATTTGATTTTTATATTGTTAGATGAGTTTCCAAATGCGCTCTCATTTTCAGTCTTGGAAGAAGTTTCTTATTCTTAAATGTTCAGTAGAATTCTTGAGTGAAGCCATTTTATCCTTGAGTTTTCTATGTAGAAAGAGTTTCTGCTACTTTTTTCAGTTGCTTTTCTAGATATAGTTCTGTTAAATTTTTCTTTTTATGTATGATTTAGTTTAGCATGTTATTTATTCCTAGTGATCCACGTTTATATAATAGTTGACAGGATTATTTATATAAATCTCTTGGTGATTCCTTTTATTTCTGTGTCATCAGTTGTAATTTTCTTCTTAACATCTAATTTTCTGTCTCTTGTTTCTTACTCTCCCTAAACATTTGCTATGTCATACATTTTTTTAAAAAAAAATCAGTTTTCTTGGTTTCTAAATTATTTTTCTCTATTCCCCATTTTTTTCTGTTTAATTCTTAACACTACTTTTTTATAACCTTAAAGTACTTACAAACTTATTCTAGTTCCTAAAGAAGTAAAATTAATGGATTTGACATCTTGTTTCTTAATATGCACAGTTAGAGTTAAAAACCTCTTTTTGTTATTGTTATTATTGTATCCATAAAGTTTTTTTATGTTATTTTTGTTTATCTAAAATATTTTTTAGTTTCCTTTATTATTTATCATTTGATCCAGTAGATTGATCGAGCATGTGTTTCTTGATTTCCACTTATTAGGGAACTTTGCAATTTTCTTTCTATTCTCATTCTTAATACAGAATGTGGTTGAAAAGATATTTGGTATGACTGTAATCTTCTTAAATTTATTGCAACTTGTTTTGTGACATAATAAGTAATCTCTCCTGGAAATAATTTCAAGGGAGTTTGAAAATATTGGGTCAAAAATATTGAATTTGAAAAACAACATACCATCATGTTGTCTAGTGTAATGTTCTATATATGTATATTATCAGGTCCTTTAGTTTGCAACATCATTCAGTTCCTTTGTTTCCTTAATGATGGTTGTTTAGGATTTTTATGCGTTCTGAGTACAGAAATGAAGTTACCTGTGGTTATTATGTTTTTTATTTATCACTGTAGTACTGTCAGTGTTTGCTACAATACGTTTGTTCTCTGCTGTTGGGTACATATATAGTAAAAATTGTTATGTTTTCCTAGTAAATTGATCCCTTAATGTTGTATAATGTGTTGTGTAGCTCTTAAGTTTTTAGTTACTGTGGGTTTTTAATTTAAAGTCTATTTTATCTGAAATAGTATGGCTAGTCTAGTCTATTTTGGTTACCACACATATTGACTATTTTTTCCATCCTTTCTCCTTGAGCCTATATTTATTCCAAAATATATAATGACTCCCATATTACCAAAATTAATTAAATCTTGTATATTTCTTTTTTGCTATTCATCCATCTATGTATTTATGTTGAAAAGTTTGATAAATTTATATTTAAAATAATCATCATGGAGCAAGGATATAATTTAGCAATTAGAGCATGAACTTGGAATACATCTAACCTGGGACCACATGGCTTCCAAAGCACTGCTAAATATTTCCCCTTGAGCATCACTGAATGTGACCCTGTAGGCCCCAAGAAGTACTGGGAAGACCTACTGTTCCCCAGATATGTAATGCTGAGTAGCAGAGTACCCTCATACTCACATTAAATGCCAGTCTGTTTGGCTGAATGTCACCAGGAGAATCTCTTCAGGTCCCCTAAGTACTATAGAGAAGTTTCTCCTCAATAACTGAAAATAATTTAAGGAATCATTTTTGCTATATTTTATTCATTCTGCAGCTTCTTTGTCTCTCTTGCCCTCCAGCTGTATTTCTTGTTTTTTAAAAAATAGTTTTAAAACCATAGTACAGTTCTTGCCTTGCATGTGGCTGGCCCAGGTTCAATCCCTGTACTCCATATGACCCCTGTGACTACTGTGTTCATTAAGAATGATCCATGAGTGCAAAACCAGAAGTTCTGAGCACCACTGGGTGTGGCTCAAAATTTAAAAAAACGACAATTTTTGTTGTAACATTTGAATTCTTTGTCATTTTGCTTTATATCCATTTTGTAAATATTTTCTATTGTATATTTTGTAACTTATTTAAAAGCTTATAATACAAAAACTCTATTCTTTTATTCCTCCAGTTCACATTTATGTCACTGGTGTCATAATATAATTTTTATTTTGTGTATCTATTAACATATTTTTACCAATATAGTGTCTTTATGTTTTGTCTTTTATCTTCTATACCAGCACTCAAAGTGATTTATATGCTGTAGTTAAAATACCCTCTTTGTTTACATACTTTTTGTCAGTAAATTTAATGTGATTTGTGATGTTCCTTCCATCCAATGATTTTAATTTGAAAGACTCTCTTTTGCATTTCTTTTAAATCAGGTCTAATATGGACTTTTGCTATTGTTATTCTGGAGCAAACTTTTATTTTTCATTAATGAAAAACAATTTTAATAAATATAGTTTTTCTGCCGCTAGTACTAGTCGATACACTGACTCGGCTCCTCACACGCTGCCTGTCCGTATGCAAGGTTCCGTCCCAGTGGAATACCAGCACGACGTTCTGTTGTACAAGAAGAGAGACATTCATGACATCGGCAACTATTGCCTAATCTGCCTGTTTTCTGTCATCTACAAGTTGTTCACTCGAGTCATCCTGAATAGAATAGGCAGAACTCTAGACGAAGGACAATCATGCAAGCAAGCCAAGTTTTGAAAAGGATTCAGCACAACCGAACATATCCACACAGTGACCAAACTTATTAAAGTTTCTCGAGAGTTCAAGATGCTGCTCTGTCTAACGTTCATCGATTTAAAGAAGGCCTTCAATTCTGTTGAGACTGAAGCGGTCATCAAAGACCTAGCCAAACAGGGTGTTCAAACTCACTACATCAAGATCCTCCGAGAGCTGTATTGCAGATTCACCACCAGGATCTCACCATTCTACAAGGAAGTTATCATTGACGTAAAGAGAGGGGCTCGGCAGGGTGATACCATTTCACGAAAACTGTTCAGTGCCGCCCTTGAGAACATCATGTGATGACTGGAATAGGAAAGAATGGGAGTGAAGATAGACGGTCAGCAACTACACCATCTCCACTTCGCTGATGACATCATTCTCATAATGCCAAACATTAGCCAAGCAGCACAAATGCTGGCTGACTTCGACCTCGAATGTGGAATGGTCGGACTGCAGCTGAATCTCACCAAAACAATGCTCATGAAAAACGAACTGGTCCCTGACGTTCCATTTGCTCTCAATGGAATGAACATCTCCGAATGCAGCAGCTCTGTGTACCTGGGTTGAGAACTCAACATGAGGAACGACTTGGAGCCAGAACTGTGCAGGAGGAAGACGGCAGCATGGAAAGCCTTCAAGAGCATCGAAGATGTGGTTAAGAGGATGAAGAACCTCCGGCTTCAGGCACATCTTTTCTTCCTGCACTAACATACTCCTTAGAGACCTGGGCCCTAAGAAAACAGGATGAGAACACTATTCGGGTCTCCCAAAGATGAATGGAAAGAGCTATTCTTGGAGTATCATGTTTCACTCAAGTGAGATAAGGAATCCGGAGTTCCAGTCTCTGTCGACGGTCAAGAATCAGGTATGCTGTCTCTTTTGCTACGGCATCAAAAATCAGATGAACTGGACAACAGACTGGACTAGAGCTGTTACTGACTGGATTCCATGGGACGTCAAAAGACTGCGTGGCCGTCCATCAACGAGATGGTCAGACTTCTTCATCAAAACCCTGAATGAACGGTTTGAGGCTCTTCCTGTTCCTGGAGCAAGCAGATATCACTGGGCTACACTAGCATGAGACAGGGACGAATGGAGACGTTACTGGCGCCCACTCAAGCAAATTGAAGATCAACAGGATGACAAGTGATACAAGTGATAGTTTTTCCAAGGGCACTTTTTGCTTGCTTATTTTAGTGTATTAATATATAATGTCCTTCCCTTCTGGAATATAAGGCTTCCTTCAAGACAAAGGCAGATACTTTTGTGAGGGCTCTTGTCTGTACCTTTTTCACTTCATCAAAATTCTCTCTTTTTCTTTGATTATTGACAATTTGATTATATCATTTCTCAGTGTGAACTTCTTTGTATTGATCCTATTTTGGTCCATTTGTTTTTTAAAAATCCGTTATGTTTCCTTTTTTAAATATGACAGACTTGGAGCACTAATTCTCTCTCATTCTCCCTCTATCTTCCTCCCCTCACTTTCCCTATTGAGAAAAATGTATAGCTTATTCATAATTTAATGACATCACTTAAGAGCATTAAGCTTTCTTTATGCTTAATTATTTTTATTTAATTTTTATTTTAGATTTGTGCAGTAAAATAGTAGGCTATAAAACCAGTGTTGTACAAGAACATTGTACAAAATGCAAAATTCCATGGAATTTTTATATGCACATGATGAAGTAAAGGAAAGAGAAATTTCTTAAATCCCATGTACAATTGTATATTCATTTGCTTTTATTTTTTGGTTCACTATCCGAATAATTTCTAATGCCTTGTTCTTAGGTTCACTCAATCTTCTGATAAAGATTGCTGTGGATACTCTGTGGTGCATTTATTAAATTCAATTATCCACCTCTAAAATTTTTGTTTGTAATATGTTTGTATGCCAATGTTCCTGTTTTGTTCATGCATCATTTTTTGAAATGGCTGAACATCTGAAATTGGTTATTTTGAATTTTTTTATCTGATAACTCATATACCTTAGTTTTTTGTTCTTTGGATTTTGGGATCATAGCCGCTGTATTCAGGGTTTATTACAAATGCTGCTCAGAAATCACTCCTTATACTACTTGAAGGGACCAAATGTGCTACTGAAGTTTGAACCAGGATTACTCATAAACAAAGTAAGAGTCTTAATTTCAGTTCTAGCTTTCTGACAAATTTCTTGAAAATATTTTTATGGTTACTTTTTATTCTGCTGATTGAACTATGTTTATATTTAGTTTATTGAACTATGCTTTTCCTTTCTTCTGTATAACTTTGTCTTAGTACTTGCACATTTGAAAAAAATGCAAACAACTAGCTATCAGTGGTTACTGACTGACTTTGTACAGAGAAAGTCCTTCATTAATCAATTAGGTACAGATTTATTTTAGTCTCTCTCTCTCTTTTTTTTTTGGCCACACCTGGAATGCTCAGGGATTACTTCTGGCTCTGAGGTCAGTGCCACTCCCGGTATGGCTCAGGGAACCATATATATAGCTTGGGATCAAATCCAGGTTGACTGCAAGATAAGCTCCCTAAGAATACAGTGTTCGATAGAAACAGCAGATTCTTATAGTTTCTGAAACTTTCTTGTATTCTGGGTTATGGTATTTAATATCCAGGAGATATCAGTTTTGCTTTATAAGAGCCTCTTACTCTAGCTCCCTTTCGCTATCTCTATAATGTTGTTAACTTCTCTTCACTTGCTATAAACTATCCATTTTTTTCTTCGCTGTGCTCAGGCATCAAGTGTATGCTGGATTCTATCAATGTTCATAGACAAGGGAAACATAAAACAATCTCTGAAGAAGCTCCTTGCAATACTGGGATGTTACATGTAAGATCCAATTCTTTCCCACTGTATGGAGAAGCTGAGAACCGGAAATTTTCTTCTACTCATTCTGTTCTGAGTCAAGGGAAGGAATTATGATGAGTAAAGTCATGCTAGTTTAGATTATTTTTACTTTCATTCTCAGCAGCATCCAACTTGGTGCCCTTTTGCGTCAGTGTTTATATTAAAACCAGGAATAAGTTTCAATGCAGACCTAGTAAATTTTGGTCTTTGGACATGTCTGTCTTCTCTTTCCATCTGATAGAGAGAGGTCAACATCTAGCAGTTTTCTCTCAAGTATACTATGGCGAGCTAGGGGAAGGGCTAAAGTGTATGAAGTAAATTCTATTGATAGAATCAATGTGATGGATGCATGTTAATCTGGAAAACAGGTCTTCTTAATTAGCTGTTGAATTTCTTACAAATAGAATTGGCTCGTACATTGTTTCATCAATGTTTCTGGGGATGAGAGGTGGACTGGCTGAGGTTTTTTATTCTGCCATGTTGCTGACATCACTTGCTCTGATTTTTTCGAAGACTCTTGGCATCCCTGAGTTTCCACTGGAAATGAAAATGTTTTAAAAAAAGTGAAAAAACCTGGTAACAGGACAGGAATAAGACTGGAAGAAAGAGAAAAAGTAATTTTCACTGTAAAATCAGTGAAAATTCATAAATATTTCTTCCTCCATTCTATATCATATGGTCTCCAATGACCTGATTGTTCTCATAATAATTCAAAAACAAAGTGTTTTTTTTAAGTATAGGATCAATAAATATTCATGTAAATACTTTAATGAGTTTTACTTTTAAATTTTACCATACTCATGAATCATAGACTGTCAATCTGTAGTCATATTTCACATTTTGTCTATATATTCAATAAGCATAGTTTCCTTATGTGTTTGATAAATGCTTGATTAATGATGGGGTCCATCCCTCCATTAGAAGGCTCGTTAAGAAGGAAGCCTCTTTTTATTCTCATTTTTTTTCTTGAGCTCCTAAAGAGATCCTCTTCTACCTGGAATATGGTCAATAAGCTGACAAATTAGAACTACGTCATTATATTCACTGACCGAGTCTGCCTTTGAGCTCCAGACTATTGTGAACATAAAGCAGAATTGTTTGATTTAAGCCTGTTTCATATAGTTACAGTTATGTTTATAATACCAGACCTTGACAGAAAATAAATTATAAACATGTACATATTTATAAAATCAATAGCAATTAAAGTGTATTCTCTAGAAAATAAGATCAGTAGTCATAATAAAAATACAAATTACCAGGTCAAGGACACAGAGCAGCGGCAGTTAGGGCTCCTGTTTCTGGGTGGATGCACAATTTCACAATGCTCCACCCTCAGAATTATTGACTGTAGTCCTGGAAGAGCCTCCACCAGCATGGTCTTAGTAGTCCCCTGCTCTGTTGGGCCTGAACAGTCTCCCATTCTTGGATCACAGCACTCAAAGGTCCTGATTGGAACTGGAGAAATAGCACAGGGTTAGAGTGCTCCTCTTGCATATAACTAATCCTGATTCAACCTCTGGCCAAATATAGTCTGAGCACCCAACCCCTGAGCTCAGAACCAAGAATATCCCATGAAAACTACCAGGTAGGCCCCTAAGCAAAAACAAAAACAAAAACAAAAAAAATGCACTTTTAAAACAGTCTTTCCTGATTGGTTGAGAGAATTTCTGGAAGTGGCCCCTGGATCCCCTGAGCAATACTTGGGGGAGGAAATAAAAAAAAAAAACATCATAATATAAGATGTTATAAATCTAGAGCTACACTTTTTTTTTTTTGCTTTTTGGGTCACACCCGGCGATGCTCAGGGTTACTCTTGGCTCTGCATCTAAGGAATTACTCCTGGTGGTGCTCAGGGGACCATATGGGGTGCTGGGAATCAAAGCCTGGATGGCCGCGTGTAAGGCAAATGCCCTACCTGCTGTGCTATTGCTCCAGCCCCTGGAGCTAGACTTTTGAGTGTGAATTCTGGCTCCATCACTTACTAGCTATGTGATCCTTTGTAGGATAACATAGCCTCAGTAGTTTAGGTTTATTGGGTTACTCCCGTTACAGTGCTCCTATTCCTCTTTGTTTATTTGTAGCTTCTTTCTTAGTGTTCTGTTGACTTGTAAATAATGTTTTTCTCTTCTCCTTGAGTCCTTTGCATAGTTTATTCATAGCAAGTCCTTTTTGTATGGACACAGGAAGACTTAACAAATGTTATGCTTTTGTAACCTGGGAGTCATTTGACTCTACATGATATTTTCCTCCAGGGCATCTGTTCTCTTGACCTAAGCCTCAGCTGCCCTTACTTCCTAGCACCCCCAAAGCACGGTCCCGATGTGGGACAAGAAGGACCCAGGGCAAGCGGTGAGTTGTGTGCTACCCTGGCATCGAGATGGGCCTGGCCAAAGTGCCTAATGCTTAACTATAAGTTAAGAGCTTGATCATGGACAAATGTTGTCATGATCCAAACAGTGATAACTAGATTCGGACCCTGCTAGGGTGAGGAATGATTAATCTGGCCTGAGTGCTGTGGTCTGAGCCTGTGGCAAGATGTTGCCAGGAGAGCTGCCTTGCTAGCCTCAATGTATCCCTTGCTATGTCCATACAAAAATAACTAGTATTAAGATGTTAATAAGTTCCTGGACTAAGGAAAAGAAAAAAATCTTAAGAGTGAGGAAGGGCTTTGGAGTGCCCTGCCCTCAGGAAGGGCTTTCTTATGTTGATTTTGCTACCTGGCTGGTTGTAGCCTAGAGGGCAAGGTGGGAGAGACAAGGAGGAGGAGAGAGAGAAGCCAGGAAGAAGCGGTAGATCCAGAGAGAGGCCGGAGCTGGGAGTGCGGGAGATGAGAAAGATTGAAGATTGAATAAACGGTAACTAATCAGCAACCAGCTTGGTCCTCGTTCTTCCTTCGCCTGTCCTTGACCACCGGCCGTCCTGATCCAGTCCACACACTGCAGTTCCAGGGCACCGAACGCGGGTGGTGAGACAGAGCAGCCCTGAGAGCCCGCGAGGGGCACTCGCCCCTCGGTGTTCTTTAGTTTTTTACAATCCTTGTTATCTTTTTAAATGTACATCATTAAGTCACATGTTAGAGTTAATAATAACAAATTCATAGAGCTACAGAATCAAATAATAGATACATGTTGTATAAATTGGTAAAGAGCCTGGCAGAATAATTGCCATTATTGGAATAGTTCATCTTTAATGCTGTAATTATTAAATTAAAAAAATTACATAGTAATGAAGGATAGATGTATATAAGAGAAGAAAGTTGAAACAGGTTTCATATCATAAAATTCAGTAAAATTTAAATTAAGATAAAAATAATTTTATGTGATAGGATGTAGAAATAAATAATATTTTCCTAAATTGAATAATTTAATAAACTGAATATTAAATAAATAAAACAAATTAAAATGGAGAAATAATACAGGGAAAAATGTGCTTGACTTGCATGTGGCTGACCTTGACACTATATATCATACCCAAGCACCCACAGGAGAAATCCTTGAGCACAGAGCCAGAAGTTAGCCTTTAACACCACTGGGTCTGGCCAAGAAAACATAAAAGAAAAAATTAAATTAACATAAACTTAAAGCTCCCCGTGGTGTATTCAATATGCCAAAAACAGTAACAAGTCTCACAGTGGAGCTGTTACTAGTGCCCACTAGAGCAAGTAGATGAACAATGGGATGACAGTGATACAGTGATCCTAATTATATTTCACTGAAATTGGCCAGTTGATTTTTTATTTATTTATTTATTTATTTTTTGCTTTTTAGGTCACACCCGGCAATGCACAGGGGTTACTCCTAGCTCTGCACTCAGGAATTACTTCTGGCACTGCTCAGGGGACCATATGGGATGCTGGGAATCGAGCCCGGGTCGGCTTCCTGCAAGGCAAACACCCTACCCGCTGTGCTATCGCTCCAGCCCCCTTGATTTTTTATTTAGAAGATGCTACGAATGCACATAGATGAAAGCTTTAAAAATAAAACTGTAATAATTATGATGACCTAATAGATATTAAAATCAACCCTAAAGTTATTTTGTTTTAAACTATGCTGCATTGATACAAAGATATACAAATATTAATAAAAATAGAATAGAGAACAACAAATTATTATGTGCATACATGGTATGTGACATAATAGGACTTTAAACACCTGGAGAAATGTAGACTAATAATATTGTTTAAAATTCTCATAAGGCAGATACTTGTTTCATAAACAAAAAGTTATATTTTAGATTCCAGAAACATATCACGAATCATGGATCACGAAATCCCATTGATTGTCGATTTCTCAAATGGGCTCAGTAACCTCTCCATTCGTCCTATCCCTGAGATTTTAGAAGCCTCTGTCCACTCTGCCTTCCTAATGACGCCGCATTGGAGGCTCTTTCAGGATCAGGGGAATGAGATCCAACTTGTTACTGGATTTAGCATATGAATTCAACATGGGAAGCTTGCAAGGCTGTCCCATGTGGGCAGGAAACTCTCAGTAGCTTGCTAGTTTCTCCCAGAGGAAAAAGTAGGTTATAAGATATCTTCTGGGAGCTTGCTTTTAAGTATCTGGATGTAGGCCGTTGATGAGATTTTACACACACCTGGGTTCCTCTGCCGGTACTTTCATGCTTGAGGCATGTCCAAACGTGTGGAGAGGGGCCTTGAGCATGGCTGTGGCTAGGTTCTAGTGGTCTTTGGCCGCTGGGAACTCTGCTCGGGGTAGGGAGGGAAGCTGGAGCCCATCCCCTCTGAGGGGCCCCAGGGAAGACAGCCAGGCACAATTCTGATAAATTTAATAATTATTAAAAATTGCCCAAAACAGAAAAGCATTAATAAGTAATTTAAGAGAATTTTAAAAAATTTATACTGTTTTTTACTAAAATGTGAACTTTATAATGATAGATATAACAAATTTAAAAGCAAAGTCATGGGATGGGTTATCTAGTTTATAATATTCAAATTAGTTATTTATACTATGTTCAAAAAAATCACCAATTCATGGGGCTGGAGCGATAGCACAGCGGGTAGGATGTTTGCCTTGTACTCGGCAGACCCGAGTTCGATCCCCAGCATCCCATAAATTCCTCCAACACCGCCAGGAGTAATTCCTGAGTGCAGAGCCAGGAGTAACCCCTGAGCATCACCGGGTGTGACCCAAAAAACAAAAAACAAACAAACAAAAAAATCACCAATTCAAAGAAAAAACACTATGTAAAGGAATATAAATTATCCATAAAGTGATGGTCAACAGTTTTCATTAAACTGAAAAATACAAAATTTTAAATATTTGCTAATTTTTTTGCCTCTCAAATTTCATAAAATTAAAAAGTTGTAGCAGTCTATAGCATTTTATTTAATTGGTTATATTTAATTTGTGTCACTGAGAGAAATAAGTTCTCTCCCTCTTCCACCAGAAATTACTATGTTCAAGTAAAAAATATGTGATAAATGGTTTGAGGCAAGATGTGTGCAGATTGTGAAGACATCTACTCACTCTTGGGAAATATATGAATTTCTAAAGCTTTTTAAGAAAAATTTGAAGGTTTTTTAAAAAATATTAATTTTTATATCATTTGATCCAACTGTTCAGTTTCCAAGAATCTATATGATAAGCGCACACATGTTTAGTTACATACACATACATAGAAATGCTCAGTACAGTATTATGATAATTGCAAAAACAAAATGGTAACAAACTAAAAGAGAAGTGCTAAATAAATTGCTTGCAGAACAACTGCAACATTTAAAATGAATACATAGATGCTTGTATAATCTAGAAAGTTCATAGACATATTAATAATGTGAAGAGTAAGTTTGATTATAAAATGACATAATAGTGACACAAAATTAAGGTTTATTGTATAATAGGAAATAATTATAAGTATTCATTTAGTTAATTTATTTGCTTTAGATGCCACACCCAGTGTTTCTCAAAGCTTTCTCCTGGCTCTATGCTCAGGGATCACTTTTGGCAGTCCTCATGGGACCATATATATTGCTGGGATTCAGATACGGGTCAGTCATGTGCGAGGCTAGCACCTAAACCTAAACTTGCACAATCTCTCTGCCCTCAACATACTTAATATATATGATTTATAGATGACAATCAGAACTTTAAAATGCAAATAAATACATTAACATCATGCAAATTTTAATATTCTTCACAAAAATTCTTTAGATACTAACAGAGAGGCCAAACATCTCATAAAAGATGGAAGATTTTCAATCCAACTAGAGTAATTCCAGAGTATTAGGTGGATATGAGATGATTTCTCCCAAAAAACAAAATAAAGAAAATGAATCTAATATGTATTTAAAGTCTAAAACACACTATAAATAAAAGGTAAAAGTCTCAAAAATAAATTTAGTGTATTAATAGAATTTGGGTAAATATAAATGTAGAAAGGAATAACATGTCTTTTTACTTAATTTTTTCTTTTGCTTGGAGTTTTGCATAAAATATATATTAACTTAAACATGCATAATTTAAAATAAGTATTTAATTGAAGAAACATATAATAATTATCACATATACATTGATTTATTTAGTTTACTCTTCCAAAGTGTATGTTGCTCATAACATCAATGGGTGGTATCAAAAAATTGATGATCAATAATTAGTTCATATACTGACATAGAAGATTATATATTAATAAATATTTTGGAGCAAAATAACATATATGTCTAAATCCATGGCCTAGTCACAGATTTAAAATCTCTGTTATTATATAGTTCATCTCTCTTTCCACCATTTGTAGGGTATCTTTACTTTAATGAATGACTGGCTTCTACAATACAAAATCCATGTATAATGGCAAACTTCTTGTCAAGTCATATTCTGGCTTTTAAAATAATTATTTTACTAAAATCTAGTTCTAATCCAAGATACTAAGAGCAAACCTAGGTCTTTAGGCCTAAAACCGGAACAGACCTTCTGTGACTGAGTTCTGTCTTATCACATCCAGAGTAATTTGAGAATTCTACCAGAGAAAACAATTGTTTATCAATCACAGGTTTGCTGTTTTAGAGACCCTTTGAAAACCATCTTAATAACAAAGGAGGCCCCTGCTGGATTAGAAGAGGATGTTCTGATCTGAGTTTTACTGGATAATTGCATTGGTCTGAATTTTATGCAGGAAGGATTTTCAATACAACAGACAACAAAGATTCTTTATGATACAGTGTGATATGTAGTGATTTTATGCAGGCAAAAATTTAAGACTAGCAAAATCCTAAAGCTTGATTGCTCATGGGATAATATTTCAAGCCTCCAATCATTCCATTTTAAAATACCTCAAGTTTACAATGATGAATCTAAAAAGCACTAACAAATCCTACTCATTCAACTCTAGTTCTTGAAATGGCATCTGCCTTTGAGCTATAAAAATAACAGATGATTTTTTGATAGCTTATCAGTTAACAGACTGCTTAGTTAGGATAGCACATTTTTATGCTAATGACAGTAAGTAGAGAGGGAGAGAAAGACTAAAGTAAAAATACAGAGTACTGTGGGGGGGATAGAGAGACATTTAAAGACTTGCTTTAATTTTAGAAAATAAATCTGAATTTTCTTCTTCAGGTTTCTTCCTTCATAAAGTAACACGAGGCCTTAGTAACTTGGAATTGTTTAAAATAGGTCCAAGGGTAGGTAGGGAAGATAGAGATGTGATTTAAATCCTGTAACATATGCCTTATAGTAGGCACAAAATGATTAGTAAATTCATGGATAAAGAATTCTGTGAAATTGCCAGTGAGTTAAGAGATGCATTTTTGAAATGTCAGTATGACACAGTAATCTTAGAGTTCAGTTTTCAATGTTAATTCCAGGTATTCAAGTCTAGTCGATTGAGAAATATGGTTGATGTCTTAATATGTTGTCATATTAAGTGAAAGAAAATAGAATTGAGTTTAATTATAGGTTTTAAAAATAATTCAAATAAATCATACCCCATAATATCTTAGTTTAGAATAAAACTACACTCCTACTAATATAGTCTGCTTACCAGTGTTTGCATCCTTGCCTGAATAATAAGATAGTGCAATGGATAAGGCATTTACTTGCATGCAGTGGACCTGGGTTCAACTCGCTGGCACTCTATGCGGTTCCCTCATCTCTTGCAGGGGAATAATCCCTGAATGCAGAGCCAATAGTAAGCACTGAGCACTGCTGGGTGTAGCTCAAACATAAAAACAAAACAACAAATAAATAAAATGACATCTATAACTTTTTAAATATTTGTTAAGCATTTTCCAAACTACTAGATTTTAATCAGCTGGAAACACAAGGTTTAGTAAGAATAACGAAGGAAGGATAAATCTCAATAGAAAAAAAAAGATTAACAATGCCAATGGATGGATCAAGATTGAGTCAAATAGAGAAATTTTTAATTTTTTACTTTTTATTAGTTCCTTAGGGAAAAAAATTAAAGAAAAAGAACTTAATTTCTTAAGAGCTGTCCTTAAATTATCTTTTGTGGTTGATAATTATAATAATTATCATATCATTATTATCCCTTATCTACAAACCTCATTTAATTATTGAAACAAAGTAATGATGCAATATTCTTCAAAAGGTGGGAAAACTGAGGCAACATAAAGATAAGTACTTTGTCCAATGTTATCAGGGTGTTAAGTGAGAGGCCTGATGTTTGAATCCAGATCTATTTGGATCTCAGTGTCTTTTTCAAAAATACATACAAGGAAACCAAGACCATGACAATAACTTATTTGCTCTCACTGACTAACATCAGACTAATCATAGCTAGAACCTAGATTCTCTAATTAAAGATTGAATTTTGAATGGATGCACTGCACATTTTAAGTGTCCCCACAACGCTTAAAAAGCGAGCACTACAAAAGAAACTATAGCTCTGCCCATTTATTCAGCATGTGCTTTATAAGAGAGTCTCAATGATATTCATTAAAAATTAAAATGTCCTTTAATTTCTCAAGACAGACTATTTGAAGATATCTAAGACTTTGCAAGTGATGGAAAAATCAATAATGTAGATTTTTAACACAATTTGGGGTAGGGGGCAGAAGGGCAGGATTTAGAGAAGTCTGTGGTACGTTGGCTTTATGCTTCGGGTCACTGCTGGTAGTACTTGGGGATCCATTTATGGTACCAGGAACTAAAATCAGGCTTGGCCACATTCTGACAAGCATCTTAACTCTTGAACTATCTTTCCATCCCTAACCACTGTTTTATAATTCATTCGTTCCACAAATGAAATCTCCTTACAAATCTCCTCCCACAAATGCCTAAAATATCTCACATTGAAGTTATTTTCTTCAGATAGGTTTTTCAGTATGATAGACAAAATTAAAATATTTGTTTCAGCAACTAGAACATTTTTAGGTTCAGATTCTCCTTTTGTGTGTGTGCGAGTGGGCTTGTAGAGAGAACAAAATGAATTGCCCATAGTCGTATCTTGATAAATTTTCACAAGTATTTCTAAACCTTTTAAAAAATATATTGGACCACATTGGTCACATTGGCTATGCTCCTGACTCTTGGATCTGTGCTCAGGGATCATTTCTGCTGGTACTCTAGAAATGATTTCCGCTCCCAGGGATTAAACAGAAATTACTGAATGTAAGAGAAGCACCTGAATCTGAATCTTTTACTATCTCCCTGCTCACATCCCCACAAAAATTTTCTTTTTTATGTTCCCCATCCCCCTTTTCTGTAATCTTTATTCTTAATGTATAAAACATATAACTAAGGTGTTTGCCTTGTCCACGCCCAATTTTATTTCAATTCCCCAGTGAATTTAGAAGCATGTCTGGCTCATTAAAGGTGTTTACTAACATTTGCTGAATGATACATGTTGATCTATGGCCATTACTAGGATGAGACAAAATAAGAAAAAATTGCTCTTCTCATGGTGGCTTATAGAAAAGACACTCAAGTTGTACTTCGTGAGGTACAATGTTTCATTTCATAAATTGGAATGAAGCAGCATGATAGATCCAGAGATTGATTTTGATGATTTGTCTAAAACAAAACTTTCTATACATACACTGTAAGTGCACAAAATTCATTTATTTAGCATTTAGCAAATACTTTGCAGTTGCTATCTCTTTATGACCTTTGCTAAGTATTCTATGACAAATATAATACCATCCTATTTTTCTACAAACTCAAAAGACAAGTAATTGTTGTTTCAATTGGATCAAATAGCTTAATTAGTTAGGTATATTGTATGTCACATTAAACTAGATAGGAAAGACTTTCAATGGAATTACACATAATTATGGTAGAAAGCTACCCTCTTGATCTTCAATTTTTTAATTGGGAAAAACAGTTCACAAAGGGGTTGGAGAGATAGTGCACTGGGCAGTTGCACACACAGTGGTCTTTCACACAATGGCCTAGGTTTGACCCTCTCCACCCTACATGGCCCCACAAGCTGCCAGGAGTGATCCTACAGCATAGAGGAATGAGAAAGCCCTGAATATCATCAGGTGTGGTCCCCCAAAAAAATTCATAAAAAGGTCTCCTATTGGGGCTGTAGTGATAGTACAACGGGTAGGGCGTTTTGCCTTACATGAGGCCAAACCGGGTTTGATTCCCAGCATCCCATATGGTCCCCTGAGCACCGCCAGGAGTAATTCCTGAGTGCAAAGCCAGGAGAGTAACCCTGTGCATTGCTGGGTGTGACCCAAAAAGAAAAAAAAAAAGTCTCCTATTAACTCTATTATTTATGAGATTCCTTTCATATGCATTAATTGTAACTTAGGTCCTTGAATTTAAATATTTAAAAAATAACACATGGGGCCAGAGAGATAGTAAAGTGTGTGGGTAAAATGGTGCTTGCCTTGCATACGGCTGACTCTGTTTCAATCCCCAATATCCCATATGGTTCCCTAGTACTCCGGGAGTGATACCTAAGCACAAAGCCAGAAGTAAGTCCTGAGATGGTTGGTGTGTCCCGACAATAAGATAAGAAGAATAATTTGTGGTAAACAGGCTAAGGAGGAAACTAGGTTCTTCTGATCCTTACAGACTGATAACTAAACTAAAATTACAGGTTTTCTTCCTAAGTACAGTAAAGCAAGATGGAAATACCCTGAAGAGGGACCCTATGTCTAAATCAGTACACAAAAGGTGGAGTAAATGGGGAAGAAGCTGTATATAAACTAAATATGTAAGAGGGGGAAAGTTTACTATAATTATTCTCAAAAGTCTAGGTATAGGGGCATAATATTTGTGCACCTTTATTATTTTTGTGTGTACTTTAACTTTTAATAAATTGGCATATTTCAAATGAGACAGAAACCAAATATATTTTAGTACAAATTTTAAAACTACAAGTATTAATTTTAAAGGTGTATATTGCCATTTCATTTGAAAAAAGTTAAAATTTTATCTCAATGTTTTGTTTTTATTTTTACATCATAAATAGCCAATTAGATTAACTGTAGACATACAGTTTTGCTTCATGAATTAGACCAAACTAAATTTATTTCAAAAAGATTATAAAATGATCATTTTAATTTTTGTCTCACCACAGGGGTGGATCAGAAACTTTTCTAATTCATAAGGTTTGAATATGGGCCATTTGGGCTTGTGAATCAAGATTTTAAATTTTCATAGCAAAATTTATTAGTGCATCTATGATAAAACCAATTAAAAAATTCAAGTACTCTGAGCCTCAGGCATTTTCTAGTCCTGACAACATACACTATCACATAAATCCAATATATTCTGGGACAATTATAAATGTCCTTATTTCCTAGTAAGTGAAGTATATTTTAGTGTATTATTATACTAACATGGAATAACTGACAATATTTATATCTAGCGTTGTATCCAGTAAATTTTATCATTTATTTGAAATATGCAATTTACTGAAAGTAAATATAGACACAAAAATAATAAAGGTACACAAATATGCCTCTATACCTTGACCTTTGAAAATGATTCTATGTATTAGCCATTGTATGATAACATTTTTAAGTGGGTCTGTAATTTAAGCTTTGCATTTGCAAATAAGGGGACAAAATGGGACTTTTATAATATCTACCATAATAAAACTATGGTTCCCTTAGTTTGATAAGTTCACCAAGCACACACAAATGTGGATGTGTGGCAAACAAATGTTTCATGCATAGCTGATGTGTACTTTAAAATAGTGGGGGCTCTTTTCCATGTTCATATGAGTAACAGTCACTGTCTGAAAAAAAGTAACCAGATATACAGTGAAGTAAATGTGGTTCTTAAATGGAGTGTGTTACTCCTTCCCACTCTACTGAATGAACTGTTAAAAGACCAAGAAGGCTGTCATAGAGATATCACAGGAAATAGAGAACTCCAAGCCAAGGGTGTGTCCAATGGGGTTGGCATGGAATGACAGACCGCCCTCCCCACATGGAAAATCTCGTCACCCATCTGAGATATCACATAACGGTGGCAGCACTCCAGAGACAGAATGAGCTCCACCTGTTTGCAATGTGTTTAGCTATTAATATTTATGTAGTAATTCAAGGGAGTAAAAATGACAAAATGAACCAAGTTGTATCACTGTTGGTGCTTTCAACCAAGATTTCTCAAAAAAAAAAAAAAGTAACAGCATGAATCTCTCCTTCGCTGTAGGAAGAAATCGTGTGACATCCTTAGGATGCCAAGGATTGTAGAAGAGAAGGCAGTAGCCATGTCTTTGGCATACCCAGAACGCTTACTCTACCATGACTTAATAAGACAATTTTTTGCTGTTTGTGGTAGTGCTTCTGACTCATGCAAAAGCGAAATAAGTCAGTAAAGACATGTTCTTAGGGCTCTACAGATATTAGTGGTCCAGAATATTGAAGTTAAAAGAGACAAAAATAGAACCAAGTCAGAAAATAATATTTATTTATCAATGTTCCCAAGGATGTTTTGTGTAAATTTATGACCATTTCCCATGATGCATCAAAAGGTGAGGAGGTTCCCATTGAGAGTTTGGAATTGATGTGTATGGTCCTACTGTCTACTGGCTTAGAGAAATTTTGAACACTGCAGTTAAACTGAGCTACATCTTGAGAAAATAAATTCCTCACGAACACTGGTAAAATGAAAACCTATTTATCTTTAAATGGTCTCTTTCAACAACTGATCTTATATATGGTGTGTATCATGATAGCAATGCCCCAAAATGGAAACAAGCACCCCCAACCCCAGTTCCACTTCGGAGGAAGAAAATAAATTAATCATAAGCAGTGGGATGAACCTGACCTCGTATCTCATTCATACCCTAAATTAGCTGACTTTATAAATGTATTGGAATTTTCAACCATGACTTATTTATTATTAAACAGGGATAGTATCACAGAATTTTTGTGAGAGAAGAAGGTGACCATGAAGAATACGTTACCACGAACGTCTGAATGTCCATGCCATTATGTTCTGAGCTAGGATATACCCAAACTTACTGATGTATTTTGTGTATAAAACTGGATCAGGGAAAATATAGAAGGAATATTATCTACACTAGAGATCTAGTAATTCTGTACTGGAACTCTGCATGTAGAAAATATGTATTTTGATAGTACATAAATATGTAAAATGTGCATATGATAGCACATAGTCCATGTATTTATATATACATATATACACATGCAAGATATAAAAACTATTCTTATATCGATGTTGTCTTTTAGTGTAAAATTTCCAGAATTTGAATCACATATAATCCAAGAATAAAAGTTTCCTGCATGTTTGAACTAAAGACATACATTCTGAAACAATAGCATGTAAGACTGGGACACTCCCCTTCAAAACTGCAAATGTGACAGAATATAAACAATCTGGAGTGGGCTAGAAAAGGAATCACACCAAAATAAGACACAATGTTCTAATGCCCAGTCTTTAAATATTACCTTCTATGGCTAAGGTGTTGTTTTATTGAATCACCGTGAGATATAGTTACAAAGCTTTCATGTTTGAGTTTCAGTCATGCAAAAATCGAACAACCATCCCTCCACCAGTACACATTCTCCACCAACAGTGTCCCCAGTATACACCCCCGTTTCCAACCCTCCTCCTGCCCCTATAGCAGACAATTTCCCCCATAGTCTCTCTCTACTTGTGGGCATTATGGTTTGCAACATAGATACTGAGAGGCTATGACGTTTGGTCCTTTATCTACTTTCAGCACACATCTCCCATTCTGAACAATTCCTGTAACATCATTGACTTAGTGATCCCTTCTCTATTCCAGCTGCCTTCTCTCCTAGCTCATGAGACAGGTTTCCAACTATGGAACAATATTTCTGGCCCTTTTGTATACTGTCATTGGGTGTAAGTTTTATATTATGCTATTTTATATTCCACAAATGAGTGCGGTCATTCTATGTCTGTCCCTCTCTTTCTAACTCATTTCACTTAGCATGATACTCTCCATGACCATCCATTTATAAGCAAAATTCATAACTTCATCTTTCTTAACAGCTGAATAGTATTTCATTGTGTACATGCACCAAAGTTTCTTTAACCAGTCATCTGTTCTCAGGCACTTGGATTATTTCCAGATTCTGGCTGTTGTGAACAATGCTGCAACGAACATACAGGTGTAGGTGTCATTTCTACTGTGCTTTTCTTGCACCCTCAGGATATATTCCTAGAAATGGTATTTCGGGTTCATATGGAAGCTCAATTTTTAGTTTTTGAAGGAATGTCCATATTGTTTTTCCAAAAGGCTTGACCAGTCGCCATTCCCACCAATAGTGAAACAGCATCCCCTTCTCCTCACATTCATGCCAACACTGGTTGCTTTTGTTCTTTTGATGTGTGCCAGTCTCTATGGTGTGAGATGATATCTCATTGCTGTTTTGATTTGCATCTTCCTGATGATTAGGGATTAGAGCATTTCTTCATATGCTTTTTGGCCATTTGGATTTCTTTTTTGAGGAAGCTTCTGTTTATTTCTTCTCCCCATTTTTAAAAAGCATCTCTAAGTATAAAACACCACTGATCAATCAAGTGGAAACAAACATAAACAACTGGGATTTCATTAAATTAAGAAGCTTCTGCACCTCAAAAGAAACAGTGACCAAAATACAGAGAGAGCCCAGTGGATGGGAAAGAACATTTACCCAATACCTATCTGATAAGGGATTAATATCTAGGATATACAGGATACTAGTAAAATTCTACAAGAAAAAGAACCCTACAACCCCATCGCACTTTGGCTAAGTTTTAAGGATGTAATTAAACTAAGAAATTTGAAATAGGAAGGTAATCCTACATATTCAGAATAACCTCTAAATTCAAGGTTGTCACAGAAAACCTTGAAAGTTAGAAGCAGAGGAAGACTAGACAGATTAATGTAGAAGAGGGCAATGAAAAGATAGAAAGGGAGAGAAAAATACATTAAAAAGCCAAGTAATTCCACAGTTCAGAGAGATAGTACTTGAATTAAAGTGAAAGTCTTGCATGCAGCTGGCCTTGGTAGCAAATAGTTCCCCAGAGTCTCTGACATCACTAAATGTAGCCCATTGAGGTGATCAATGTACTAGGATGGACGCACAGACCAACCTCATAAGCAATGCTTCATAGGACAAAAAGAAAAAAAAAACAGACAACAGGGGGGAAAAAAGAGAATGGTAGCAGATATTAGACATTATATTAGGTTATCCTTTAAAGTCCCTGGCTGGACTGAAATTTGACCAACACCTTGATTTTGAGCTGGTGTTTTAGTTTGGCACCCACAACTGTGAAAGTATGAAATATGGTGTTTTAAGTCACCAACTTTGTAGTTATTTGATCCATCAGTCACGAGTACTCATACATCATCTGGATGCTTAAGTATAACTTTTTATTGGACCACTACTATTTTTCAGTTGTTTAATTAAAATTTTAAAGACTATACATGTATGTGAGAGTGAATATGACTTTGATCAATTCAAAGAAACATACTTTACCTGAACATTTTACTTAGCAGTGAAAACAAAGACTTGACATCTAAGCTTCTAGTCTAAGCAAGTTCGATGCTGTATTTGTGGTCTTCTCTAGATCTTTTAAGTCAATCCTATTGACTCTTCTATCCCTCCTGCTCTTATTATATCATACAAAAGATTTGGGTAGTCTCTTTTCTGAACTGTCTATTCTGTGTAACCTACTCTCCTTCTAGTCTCGCCAGTTTTCATTGCTTATTACTCTTTCCATTTTTAACCCATCTGAGCCATCTTGAACTACTTTAAGTTCCTTCAAGGAAACTTATTTTTTTCCTATTACACTTGCCTTTTCCTATTCCAGGACCACTTCTCTCTTCCTCCCTATGACTTTTAGTCTAGACTATGTCCCCATGTTCTGCGTTTCCATAAATACTCAGTATCTATTTTATAATTTATATTATAATTAATAGACAGTTACGTTTTCTCCAATTGATTGTAAGATCTGTTAAGACAGAAAAGTATCCATCTTATTTATCATTTTATTCTTAATTCTTGCCATGTTATGTGTCTTTTTAACAATAAAAAGATCCCATTATATCAATATTTGCTGGTAAACAAGTAATCTATCAGAAAACCTTACAAAAACTGAACTCCAAACTTGCATATTATATTTATTTTCAAAATGTGATTAAAATATTTTAAGTTGGTGTGATTTTATTTTAACACTAGGCACATAAATCTGAAGCTAGTAAAGAACTTCATTGTTGAAATGAAGATTCTTGTTTCCCAGGTTTAAATTTGCCTCACTCCATCACCTATATTTATTTTATTAGGCATGTGATCTCTGGCAAGAATATGATAACCTTTGCTATCTGCTATCACCCACCAGAATAGTATATTATGATTTCAAGGATATGAGACCTGAAAATGTTACAAACACCTAAGATGCATCTCTACTTACTTTGGAAACCATTCCTTAGTTCCTTATTTGACACTCCTGTGCCCTGCTCTTTATATGCTAGCCTATTGTTGGAGCTGATGCCAATTTGATAGTGATCAAAATTTGCTCTCATCAATTGCCAACTCTTTAGACCTTCTGGAATTAGTTAGTGGCCATAATTCATTTCTAGTGGTAAAAGCTGTATGCAACAGCCAGCTGTCTTAGCAGGAAGGAAAATGATTTGCTTTTTCAAATTGGCTTTTAAAAATGTATATGCTGCCAGACGGCCTCTGGGCATGTGTATGAAACATCGAAAACAGATACAACAATACACATGAAAAAGAAATAAATTCCCAAAGCAGGATCCCCTTGAAGTAGCCAAGTAAGCTCTACTGATGGAGTTGAATGAGCCATAGAAATTGCACCCCGTTTTCTCTTTTACAAACTGCTTTTTTCCATGAAAATTTAACTATATGGAGAGGCGAAGGTGGTTGTAATATTGGAAGCACTATGATTATGAATTAAGATTGTGAAAATTAGTTCACAACTTTCTAAATTGTTTTATTATTTTACATGTTTTCTGTTTTAGAAAAAAATTATATCTCAGAGATACTATAATATACTTTTAGGAATCCACAAAAAGGGAAAATCTTAAAAATATAAAGGTACTTAATAACTTAATATGTAGCTGCAATAATTCTTTCAAAATATCTTTAACTTCTTTGTTTTTTTTCTAATACAAATAAATCCTTGTTTACTTGTTTGTTCACAGGTGAATCTGGAAACCATATTTAATATGCTGATTAATGATCATAAACAATGTTTTTAAGACTTTTATTTTCACCTGCGTGTAATCAAGTCATCTAGTTGCCAGTTATTGCAAATGTCAGAGATTTCAATGGTCTCTTTGGGACTTTTAATCTGTTGCTTTTATAAAGAAGGTGATTTTATTTTTACATTAAGGAAGCATTAGCATCATTAAATGGGCTCCCACTTTATGATAACTGCAAATGTCACATTGATCCAGAAAGATAAGAAAATGTGCTCATCTTTGGAACAAATATCCAAGGCATGAGCAGGCAACCCACACTATTTGCATTAAAAAACAAATTGTATAAATGCAGAAGATTGATGTACCATCTGTTCATGTCCTTCACTTTTCTGGCTCTTCTGTGTTGAGATATTTTTATGGAATAGTTACGTTTATTATTTTGAAAATGAGCCACAGGTTAAAGAAGTTTATGATGGATAATATAACTCAGAACTACTGCTTTACTGTATTCCAGGTATTAAGTTATGTATTATGTTTCATGCCATTAAATGCATAACTGTAGCTTATGTCGTCTGATGTTCAAATCAAGATAAAATGTGTAGCAAACTATAAAGGATGTTTAGGATCAAATCCAAAATATTTTACTAAGATGCTTGTTGGCAAAGAGAAGGAAAAAAACACTCCTTTAAAAAATAATGACTTCAAAAACTACTGGCGAGAGGCTTCAACTAGCTCTGTCACCCCTAAGGAAAACAAAGGAGTAAAACCGAGTAAACAAACATCTCCCTGGGAGGAAATGTACTGAATTTAGAAAAATCCACTAAGGCATTACTTGTTTCAATTTGTCTTGTAGAATGTACTAGCAAATCTGCTAATGAGAAATTTTATTTCTTCCTGTCCTTTACTAATACTATGTTTATGTCATAAATAAACTAATTTTACTAATAAAATGTTTATGTCATTTGGGAAAGTGTCAATGAATTTGCAATGAGAGCTATCCTATATAAAATCCAATATTCCATTGTGAGTACACTATCCTTTTCCTGTAACTGGAGGAACATAACACCACTCACCCCCCCACCCCAGACAATCGTGTAGAATAAAACTGCTATAATAGTCGCCCTCTGGTGGCAACTGGTTTAGACACCAGAGGCCGATTTTGTACAAAATTTCCTAATCACATCTCCATTTAGATGTGAAAATTTTACATTATATGACCTTACAGGGTTAAATATCATTTTATGTGCAATAGTCTGTAATAACAGTTATATGCTAAGCTTATGTCCCTTAAAATTCTGTCTATATGTTTTTGTTAGTTTTGATTTTGATTAGAAAGACAATCATCGTAAAAAAATAATTATGCTGATGTTTTGATATACTTCTGCATTAAAATAAAAAACCTCAGTGGATTTAGTGACATAATACTGTCCCCAAGTGTTTTAAAGGATTCCTGAATTGCACCATCTCAAACAAGTTGGAAAGAAACACAAAATGGTTTTCTATTTTATTTTCCTCTCACCAAACCTGTAAAAGATCTACACTGGAATAATTTATCATACCATAAATAATAAATTCTTTAAAAATTTAAATTTTAAAATATACAGTTTGAGTACCTTTTAAAATGATATGTTCTGCTTTTCTCTGCAAGTCAAATAATGGTGTACATTATTTGCAGCTATGGAGGTACTTTGATTTATCTAGAGTCAAAGAAAACTGTCAAATGAGGGCAAGGATCAAAGATAGAAGCTTAAATAAAATGAAGAAAAAGCACAAAGGAGAATTGCTATTGGAAGATTTGGGAAAAGTGGGAATATAGAAAAAAGATACTAAAGGATATTTTAGAACACCTAAAGTAGTAAAGATATATTTTCTTCGTGATCAAATTGGAAAACAATTATGAATGTTCCGTACATCCAAATATAAGTTAAAGAGAAGGAAACTAAACATCTGATTTTTAAAATGCTAAAATTAAATCATTTTCTTAATCCTCATTTTGCTCAACAGAAGGTTTTTTTTTTAGAATTGTTTTCATTTAACCCTAGACAATAAATTGGTCTACCCAATGACTTCCAGACAACAAGGATAAAGCTGGAGATCAAGTTGGAAATGTGATATGGAAAACATTAGTAAAATAGAGCCTTCGCTCATTACAGAACATAACTGACCTTCTTATTGTATATAGAAGAATAAAACAACACTGTAATACAATACACCATAGCATTTTATAAGGTCAGAGAAAATTCTTATAAATCCATATTTACTCATGAAAGGAATAAAATCCATTCTTAGAAAAGCAATAGTTAAAACATTTTCTACTTGCTAATTCTGAAAACATGTAGAGAATATATGTGCACACATACATATTTTTCTCATTTTGAAGATATAAGGGAACATTTTATTTTGAAACCATAAATTGATAATGGAAAAATGTTGGAAGTGACTGTTGTGACTCATTCTTCCTTATCTACATGCACAATTCCCAAACAAAAATTCACATTGCTTCCTTTCCTGACTGGTATTTTTGCTTATAAAATAATTACAAGTGCATTTTATCTTGGCATATCCATGGGGTCTAGTTCAGAATTCTTCATGTTCACATGAGAAGGCACACTTAGACTTTGGGGACCTATAACATAAAACTGATTTCCACACAGTTTTCTGAATATATGGGAGCACATTATAATCTTTTGCCTCACCATTCCCCAAATCACAGTTGTACATTTTTATTTTATGTCAAACATGGTAAAAATCTCAGTTTATTGAACTTGCATTATGCTCTCTCTATTTCTTTCAGAAGTAGTATTTGGCTCTTTTCTTTCATGTTTTATTTAGAAATAATAGTATACAGCTGCAAAATATAGTTAGTATCCAGTACACAATCAAAATTATATCTTCCTTAGTTCATGACTTTGTTCTTGATGTGTTCTCTCTTAAAACATTCACATTTCTTTCAAAGTAATATTAGAGGTTTATGTATTTTTAAAAAGATATAAAAACATTTTATGTATTTGTGGTCCATTTGACTGGTACTTAATTTTTGTTCTCACTGTTATAAAAGAGTGATTTCCTGCAGATTTTTAGGAATTATTTGTTTTCTTTAATTAAGAGGAATTAATCAATGTGTAGTCAAAATTCTTATTGTAAGTCATTTGGATTCATATGATCATTGGAAGCAGAAATTAAACACGAAAATAAGACAAGTAGAACTGTTGTCTTGGACCCTTACTTAAGAGTGAAAGTATACCCTATGTTTGTTAGAGCACTTCCATTTTTTAAAAAAATGCATCTCCACATTGACAATTGTGCAGTCTTGTTGCTTAATTTTATCATAATTAATGTTTGAAAAGTGGTATTAGAAAGTGTCTTGTGGGAAAAAAAAGTCAAAAAAAGCAATACGACTTTTCTTGTATTTTGTACACTTTCTGGGTATTAGCTTAAGCTTTTTTGAGAAAACAGTAGGAAATGACTTTCCATAAAAGAAATTTCTCTTCATATAAATTATTTTAACTAAGATATAGATCATGGTATCAACTTATTCATATTGAAATCAGAAACCCTAAGTTTTTTGAGTATGTAAGTTAGATATTAAAATCATTTCAAATCTTTTTCTTTGTGTTTTTATATTATAAACAATACTAATATTTTTGATGGTTTTGAAGAGAAAATATAGTAAGACAAATGAATAGATATAACTGCAAGAAAATACTAAAAATAATCAATAACAAAGTTCGTAAATCTTTTTTAATTGATACCAGGTTGTGGTACTTTTCTTATCAGAAACCTTTAACAATGTGAGCAGTATGCTAAGTCAAAAGACAGAAAAGCTGTGTCTACCCCATTGTAGGGTTACTCACCATCTATGACAGTTCATTCTACTTTTAAATGCCTTAGAAAAATTTATGCTCAGGAACTCTCAAAACAAAACAGAGCCTTGTGGTTTGAAGAAAGAACAATATCCCCACTTAATACTAAGCAATTGGTTTCACAGTCACAACATAAAACTGTCCTACAGCAAAATTCTGTGTATCAGGTCCTCACTACACTGGCCAAATAACTTTCTTCAAAAACTACGGGAAATAACTCATTTTAATTGACAACTGAAACAGAGACTTCTGAAATTCACACAGTGACCACAAAATAAAGTGTTTGGAGATAGTAGGGCAAATGTCAGCCAACGTTCTGTTTCAATTAAATGGTCATAACTAAGTCCTTGAGGTAAATATTTTTAGCTGAATTGCCATATTTAGTACCATGTACAATAGAACAGTAGTAGTAAGAGTTAAGCATATATTTTTGCCCTTAAGCAATAAGCTAAAATGAAAGTATAGTGTAAAACATTATATTTTTTAGTCTTTTCACATGACATTTAAGTATACCTAATATAAAAGTAAACTTACATAAAATTAAACACACTTAGAATCTTAAGACATTTTTTCTTATGTGTGTGATACAGGAAGGAAAACTGAGAAAGAGAAAAGCGTGGACAGTAAAATAGGAATTTCTAAACCATGCATGCATATATACTGCATTTATATAAATAAGTGAGCATGTGTTTCTTTTGCATGCATATTATACACATGGTCATATTATTTTAAATACTAGAAATATAAAAGCTAATACTTTATAGTATCTATGGTTAATAGTATTTATAACACTCATACAATAAAATAAATTCCTTAAATAACACGATGACTTTGGGAGAAAATAATGTTCAGGCTGGCATGAAATTGTTTCCTAAATGCTTTTCAATGTGATACATTTAATTTTTTAAAAAATTATCACTGAACTTTAATATTCTTGAAATAAAAACTTGTAATTTCACTCGAGTTTGAGGGAAAAAAGAATCTTTGACTTTTAACATTCGAGTGTACTTTCATAATATAGACTTCTTTATGTGTATATAAAATATATAGCTCTCTTATTTTTTCATTTGGCTTTGCTTAAAACTTAGGTTAAGTTACTATAGCCTTTCATGCATTTTTCCCTTTGTATCACGGGGGTACCTCTTTCTCTTACTGATTAAGCACCAAAATTATGCTCAGAGTTATATAGAATATAAAATTAGATATTGTCCCTGCCCAGTGGGCTCACAGTATCTCCAAATTTGCTGTAAAATATGTCTACATATTGTATAACAGATGCACTTCAAGTGCTAAATGTCTGGAGATAAATCTATTATTGACTTCATCCTCTCAACCTTTCCAATTTCCTTTATCATTTGTCAGTTCTCTTTATGTACAGGCCCAGGCAGATTGGTAATTGCAGAGTGTGTCCTTTATTTCTTAAGTAGTTCCACAGTCCAAATGAACCATGACAGATTTTGATCCTATGCATTGGGACACTAATAACAACATTAGCCCCATATTCACTAGCATGCATCTCTTTACACTTACAGTAATAGTGATATCGAAGCATTTTTTAAAATAATTTTATATAGAATATTTATTTCTTCTGCCCAATTGAAAAACTCTTCTTCAATCCATTCAAAATGTCTCATAATTTATCTTTAAAAACATTCTTCCATCTGGGATAAAGGGGCATTAATCTATTGAATTAACAGCTAACATACTGGAAATAACACTGGAACTTTCTAACTATTCATTTAATTGCACCCATCTAATAGTTCTACATTTGTGTGAATGAAGCATCACACTGACATGTTAATAAAATGCATTTCAGATACATATTTGTTGAATTTAATCCATGCACTTAAACATATAAAACCATTGTTTTCTTGATACTTCACTACTATTATACTTTACAAATTTCATTATAGAGCTATTGCTTTTGCAGAATCTAGGTAGAAATCTTATTCTGTAAGAAAGTCATGGCATAATATTATAAATATCAAATCACATTATTTCTACGCTAAGTTCAAATTCATGGATCAATAGTAACAGTTAAACCCTTCTTCAGACTTTAGAGTGAAAATGTGAGTTTTCAGCCTACCTCAACACAACTTTTGTCTTTTTTTTAATACAATAAGTTTTACTTCTTATTTTAAAAATAAAGCAAAAAAAATGTAGAATAAAATGTCCCTTTCTCCCTCCCCCTTTTGTTTATTTCTGAGTCTTTTCTTCATTTCAAATGAGTTTTTAAACACATTTGGCAGTCAGTATCCTTAATCATTCGAAGAGTTGTGTGACAAGGGGGGAGCTGGCTAGATACCATCAGTTCTTTTAAAATGTATTAGTCTTTAACCACCTGTCTTCTCCCTTAAAATTTAAAGAGAAAAAAATACATATTTTGATGAGGAAATCAGCTTAATGATTCTATAATAGAGCTTTGAAATACATACTTTAGCATATCTCATGATTTCAGACATTGTCAACATGATGGAAATGAGTTCATTTGTTTGAAGTTTGTCTTTTTGGTAAAAATCACGTTTTTGTTGTAGCTTTTTTGTATTTTTTTTTTAGCACAATGGTTCTACATGGAGCAAATAAAGTTGATCACCAAGAATAAATCTTTTCTATAGCTGGCTTTGTCTTTATGGCCCCAAAGTAAAACTATATTTTGGTTTCCATGTTAACAGTCTGTTTCTGTCTCCAGGGTAAAGAGAATCTCATTGTTGTTACACTGTTGCCAATAATCTCTTCTATGTTCATTGACTTTCCACCTCATAAAATATGGTTTGGTCATTAACACACTAGTACCTGGTGATCTATTTTATACATCCTCAGTCTAGTTACACTCTGTCATGAAAATACATGCAGTATCCACTGACTTAATGGTTTTAGCTGAAAGGATGTCTGCAGAATTCTGAGATCAATCTTTTAAAGCAAAAGACCATCTATATTCTGAAACCAATTTGCAGTTGCAAAGATATTAGTAGATCTTGATCAGAGTGATCTGAAGGTATTTTGTTTTCAAAGTACATAGTTTCTTGAGAAGCAAAAACATGTTTATGTGTTTTTCAGGCTTTTCATTAGAATTTCCAGAACTCAAACTTATTTTGGGGTAGAAAAGCTGCTTCTCTCTCAGAGATATTTTGACAATTTCCATAGAGGTTGGAGGCAGAGTACTGAGAGTAGGATCAAGGTGGCAATAGCATCTTGCAGTATAACAGGGAAGGAAGAGCTCTCATCAACACTTCTAGCAATAATATCTTCTAACACGTCTACTTAACACTTATAGTATTATCCATAAAATGGGAAAGAAGATGGAAAGCAGAAAAAATATAAACAAAAAATCCCAGAAGCTTATTTGGAATCTTTGAAAAAGATGAGTTGTAAAACAGAAATAATCAAAGGTCACCTTCTGACAAGTCACAGAAATTACTCTGTGGTAATTATCAACCATCCATTTAAATGTTTGTTAAGTGTCAACTAGGCATTGGACTTTATAGTAAGTCCTAGAGATGAAATAAAATGGCAAATAAAAACCACATGTTATCTCTGCACAGCTTACAATTTGTGACTGAGACAGGTATTTAGCAAACAGTTGAATAATTTCAGGGCAGATAATAGCATAAGGCTTGTTTGGGGTTCCTGAAAAAATTTAAGATGAGACATGAAGAATAAGTTAAGTATCTTTCCATACATGTTAAAGAATAAAATAATAAATCACATTAACACAAAATTAGGCTTTAGTTTTGTTACATGTTTAACATTTTAAAAAATGTTATATGTGTTTGAAATTATTGTTAATTCATAACCTCATACACTATTCAGATCTCACTATGCAGTGCTCATAAGCAGTAGTTTTACTATATATCTATAAACTTCAGTTTTCAGTTTAAAATCTCAGATGTTTCCATTTGCATTTAGCTAAAAATTGGCAAGAATATTATCATCTCTGATCCAATTTTTAATGGAAAACTAATTTTGATTTATGGAGTGGCAAAAATATAAACATTTTAGATAAATCTTTTGCCAATTTCTAGATAAAAAAATGGTTTTAAGTGTTAACTTTGGCCTTTTGAAGGATTATTTTTAACTGAATGTCAATGTTTTTACCCTATAATATTTTTTTGTATAAAATCACACAGTATTACCTTGTTCTTTATTTTAGGATGGAATGCCTTTATGAGACATTGTACTTATCTCTTCCTTCAAAGGTAATAGTGACTATCTCATGATGTCAAAGACATCATATCTTTGGCATATTTTCAGGTTAGTGTGTGATAGTTATTAGAACATGTAAAATGCAGAAGCCCTTTTAAAATAACTTTAATACCTTACATGATTGACTTTATCCAAAAGTAATAGTAAAATGGTTTATAATTATTGTTGTTAGTGTTTAGTGCTCGGTTTGCTGGTGATGTATAAAAGGCTTTGGTGAAAGGAAAGTTATGAGAAAAAAATATAAGCAGCATCTGTATAGGACATAAACCCTAAGCAAATTTAAAACATATATGTCTTCTGAAGTTTTCATAAAACTAATTTAATTATTTTTAATGACTTATTTCCTTTTCAGAACTTATTTTATTAAGTATATTGGCATTAATATTACATATATTTAAAAATAAATCATCACATCCTTTCGCTTGACTTTTTAGCATTCTAGTCTCTTTTTCTATGTATTATTAAAATGTATTGTTACCTCATTTTCTTACTTTAATAGGTATAAAAACTTATAATAATGTTTGAATATATGTATTACCACACAAATTTAATTTTTGTATTTTATTTATTTTACTTTTTATTTATTTATTTTTTGCTTTTTGGGTCACACCCAGCGGTGCACAGGGGTTACTCCTGGCTCTGAACTCAGGTATTACCCCTGGCGGTGCTCAGGGGACCATATGGGATGCTGGGAATAGAACCTGGGTAGGCCGCATGTAAGGCAAATGCCTTACCCACTGTGCTATTACTCCAGCCCCACTTTTATATTGTATTTTATAGCACTAACCTTTTTCAATTTAAGGAGTTAGTCTAATAGTTTTTGAATGATTTTAGTACCCAATGCTACTAACTTTTGATTACATCAAGAATAACATTTTAAATTTATTGATCACAATCAGTATGAATGACATTTTTAAAGGTGCTTCCTAAATTCTAATTCTACTATCCATTTCTCCAATATTCAAAATATACTTATGCATAAAAATACACCTGTACTTATGTATACATTTAATTATGTAATTTTACTATAATTTATATATAATTTTAACAAATTCTAATTGTCTTAAAACATGTACATGCATTTAGAAATACATACACGTACTTTAAAATATACATACTCAAGTAATGTGTTTGTGTGTATGCGTATATAAATACCAAAAAATTAGAAGTCAAAAAATTTTTGTATTTAAAATTGCAATGAGCTTTGGATAAATATTGGTATCTTGTTGTGGTTGTGTTGTAGCATGATATAGCTTGAAAAGTCATGAAAGTGTACCAGTAAAACACACTGCAATTATAGAAGCTAATTTCACATCAATAAAAAATAAAATAAAATATTAATGTTTTAATTTTAAATTTCATGATGTTAAACTTTACCTAAAATCGTAATGAAATTGCTAAGTTTATGAGTACTCTGCCAGCTTCATTGCAATATAATTTATGTACAAAAACAACAATTATAAGTGTACATTTTTATAGCTTTTGACAAATGTACTCAAGTCTGTGACCATCACAATAATTAGACATAGAACATTTCCATCAAATGGGTCTCTTTGTACCCATTTGAAATTCTTTCCTTTTGCTCTCCATCGTTGTATTTAAAAATCTTTTAATTGAATTAAATTTTTTTAATTTGATACATTTGGCATATAAAATTATGTCCTAGGTATAAAACATAATGATTCTATATTTGTATATATCACAAGACAATCAGTACAATTAGTCTAGTTAGAATATGTCACCATGTGAACAAAAGATAGTTACAAAATTTATGACTCCAGTTTTTCTTTTCCTAGGATTTTTATTCCATGTACTTTTTTAAAATTGTGTATTTCCTCAAAGATTATAAGCTGTATGATCAGGAATTAGGTTTATGTGACAGGAAACTTATAAAAAGAATATTCAGATGTGCCAATTTGGTGCAAATTGCACTCCACTGCATGGGACTTGAAGGCACCAAGGACAAAATAAGATGATGAATATTATTTGGTTGTATTTGATTCATGTGTTCTTCTCAGTTTGTTCATGAGACACACCCTGGTATTTGATAATCAAGCTAAATGAGATGAAGGTACTGCAATGTTCACAAGGACAACCAGTATGTTGCCCAGTCAGCTTAAAACATCTGCTACATGTGCTTGCATTTAGCCTGAAGTGTTGGATTTTAAATTTGGTATGTCAGATATAACTTTGTTCAGTATTACATCACTTATGAGTCAACTGACATACCTTAGATTTCATGCATTCAATAATCCAAGCCTGACCCATCTTTATTACTTGTACCTATTCCCACTTTTTCTTGGACTCGGCGATCTGGGCGTGAATCAGTGCAGATCCAGTACCCAAAGCCATGGTTCCTGCTTCTCAATTATTGGATGATTATCAATTGCTTTGTACTAAAAGTCATTCATAATTTTTGCCAATTTTAGTAAAGTATTTTTGTCCATATTTTATTAGTAGCACACATTTTAAAATTTTTCACTGAGGGTAAAACCCTTGATAACGTACCACAAAGTGTTAAGGGAGTGTGAGTGTGCATATGTGTGTGTGCTTCTGATGAGGTAATTGTGCCTGAGACTTTGCCATGGTGAAAATTTATCCTATCAGCTTAGTGAGTATTTTATAATCTTGTAAATCTATTATTTGAATATTGAAATCTCTTGATTCTAGCACATCACTCTTGTTTTTCTTGGTACTTGTAACTTCTAGAAAGCAATTCACATGCACTAAGTGCTGCTGTGTCAGTAAGATCCAAAAGGGACCTCAAATATGAAGTTATGATTTACTTACAGAAAGTAGAATTAAAAAGAACTGTAAATATGATCTAAAACAAACCCCTATCATTCTGATGATATATTAGTACATGGCCTCTAGAAAGTTATGGATAAAACTGGAACCTCCAATTTCATTCCATTTCTCTTTCCATTCTTCCCACTTTCAATTTGTCAACTGGTAAGGCATACTACTGCCCCCCAATTGCAATGTAATTTGCCATATAATTTTCATTAGAAAATTTATTTTTCAGGCCAATTAATTATATTCAGCTTGGAGTGCATCATTTACATAATCTTTGTTCCACATATGCATCAGTGTCCTCTTATTACTGATATATGCGTATCGTCATTACTTGTTAACATTATCAGATACAGAAAAAAACAGAAAATGAAACTAAACTTTTATTCACAATTTCCTCACAAATATTCAAATGAATATTAACTATATTTGAAGAAGAAATGAGATCCAGGATTGTATACTAAAAATCTCCCATTCCTGTGCTGTGCATTCTTTCAAATAGTTTTTGCAACATCATTTAAAATAGTAAAAAGAAAAATGTCAGTTTTTCTATAAATCAAATGTGGTTCTATATGGGTTTCATCTTAGATTAAGCTAATTGATTAAATTATTGGTTACTTTGGTGAAATGTAGCATGGTGAGGTTGAGTCATAACCAACTGACCTAAGTTTTAGTCAAACAAGTCCAATAATCTACCCAATAGGGAGTGCTTCCTGGAATACTATCTTGGGAAATTTCAACAAAAGTTATATGGTTATAAAAGTCCATATAGATAGAAGTAGAGAATTTTGTGTTTTCAATTTACACTGTCCATGTAGAAATAGCAAAAATTTTAGGAATTAGACAGTAAATTAAAGCTGAAGAGGGGCCTGATTGACAATACAGTGGGTAGGGAATTGCCTTGCATGTGGCAGACCTGAGTTCAATCTTCTGCATCCCATATGGTCACTCCAGCACTGCCAGGAATAATTACTTGGTAATAGCCAGGAGTGATACCTGAGCATTGCTAGGTGTGACCAAAAAACCAAACAAACAAAAAGCTGAAAAATTTGGGGGCAGAGATAGCACAGCAGGTTAGGGTGCTTGCCTTGTACGCTCCAGATCCGGGCTTGATCCCAGGCGTCCCATGTGTGTGGTCCTGAGTACCACCAGGATTGATTCCTGAGTGCAGAGCTAGGAATAACCCCTGAGCATTTCTGAGTATGGCTCATGAACAAAAACAAGACAAAACAAAACAAAACACACACACACGTACACACATACACAACAGTGAGGAAGAAATGTAATGTGATGTGATAGGATTAGTAAATACATAACCAAGAAGTTCTAGAAACTGTAAGGTAGAAGGCAATTTAAGCAGAGACAATAGTATCGAATATATGCCCTTGATGCAATTTCAATTGTAAAAGTGACACACCAGTCAGGCAAAAAAAAAAAAAAAATCAAAGCAGTAAAAATGAAAACATTGTATAGTAAAAAGTAAGCAAGTATCTATCCAGTACAATTCCTAATTTCACTCCCAAAGACAGCCACCAGTCATCTTTGACTGCTTTCTGAATGTTCTCCAATGCCCACTGTGGGCATATCATAAAGGCTTGAGAAATCTTATAGTTTCGAAACGATGCCCATGAAGCAGACTGATTCCTGAAAGCCCTTTAAGGAAACCTATACATTTTTCACATTTCTAGGGCATCATTTCACAAACCTAAACTAAAAATCATCCAAAATTGAACATATTGGAGGCAATCAGCCAAAAATCAAGACTACACCATGTTAAGCATTAAGAGCCAAGAAGAGTGACTAGATGTCATGTGTGGAGCTGTGAAAACCCAGCCCATCTTGACAAAAAATAGATTTACTGTATACCGTGTACTGTAAATGGCAGCATGTGGAGCGAGCAATCACATAAGCTAAAAGAAACTCTGTGACAAGCCACATCACAAGCTCTGTGGGGCTGAGATGCAGATGAACTTTCTGATTACTTTATCTCACAGTCTTTTGAGTACACTGTATTGGATCAACTAATAAAGGTGTACATTTTGCAGCCATGTCATAAACTCTATGACTCAAAACACATGGGCTTGAGTAAAGAAAAAATCCTTCAGCTCATTCAGATTGGCGTCTCCTTATGGGGGGGGCATATGCTGGTTTCAGACACAAACACTCTCCATTCCCCCCAAATAGCAATATTAAATGCAGTCAAAATGCTATTCTAGTATTAGATAGCCAATAGTTTGAATAACAGTAACTCTGGCACTTTACTTTTATTATTCCTGAAAAGTAAAGAGAGTTCCTTATGTAGTGGGAGAAAATCTGGCTTTGATTTTATAATCTAATTCATAGAAAAATTTGATACAAAAAAGTTTTTAGAATTTCAGTGATTTTAGGCCATTTAGTCTGCATGAAACACTACAGGGTGAATATCATTCAAAGCTATTTGCCTTTCTGTCATCATAGAGATTTATGGAGCCAAGAATTCTTAGCACTCCAAAATGCTAAGGACTCCTAAAATCAGTTGGTATACATTTCTTTCTCCTCTAATGAGAGATGCCATTTAAACAGTATTTTCCCTTTGAGAATTAAGCACTACACAACTTCACATATAATTAACTGCTGCTGTCATGGTTTAGTGTTAACACACTTTCTAAATAGTTCAAGTGTAAACTTATTACATAATGCAATTAGATGCTATAATTAATTATATGAACTACTAAACATTAAATATAATTGTATATTATTCATTTTTATCTATACTATACTGTGCATTTTATACATATGTTCCTATACTATTTTTGCAAGTCATATGTAAATATACAATATTGCTATATGATTATGAAATAATGGCTTTATATCTAACTCTTAAACCTGTTGATTCAATGTTCACAAATTCTTCCCTAAAAATTAAAAACATTTTATCAGTATCAGAAGACTTGGTATATTAACATAAGGGAATTTTCATTTAAATATTTCACTCAAGAACCTCAAGATTTTTTAATCTATGCACAGTTTTTTTCTCTCAGTGGTCATAAATATAAACCAGGCAGCATAATACTGTGTTCTACTATGAGCAAATGCAATATTTTTAAGAAATTATTTTCTTGTATATTGGTATAATTATAAATAAAAAGTCTCTAAATATTATTAAAACATTATTGTGTAACAACCCTCAATAAGATATATTGTGAAGAATGATTACAGTTTCAATAGCTGTGTCTTCTTATTGCTTTTTAAAAAAGTACATTTATAGCCAGATAGTATACATAGTAAATTTAGTCCACTTAAAATAAACTGAAATTAAAAGCAAGTATTTAACACAGATTTAGTTTCTTAATAATAAGACAATGGCCTTACAAAGAATTGCATATCTAAAATCATAAATACAAAATGAATAAATATTATGTTATGAAGATATTAATGTTTTTATTCCTCTGCTAGCCCTCCAACAAAAGTTATTTTAAGGAAAGAAGCAAAGAACTACTTCATCATTTATTGCTGAAAATACTGGTGTATTTTCAAAGTTCATCAAAGTTACATCTAGAAGGATTATGAGCATGGCATGAGTTTTGCAGAATATGGATAGTTATTATCTCTTTCCTATTTTAATAGTTAGATATGAATGAATACTCTTTCTCACAACCTAAAATGCCTTAACGATTTTTTTTTTACCTTCCACCACTTTCTTAATAGTTAGCTATGTTATGTGTACTGGATCAGGTTAGCTATTAAAGTTAAACTCTGTTATTATGCTATTGTATTATTTCATCCACAGAGGGTAGGGTGTTTGCCTTGCACTCGGCCATCCTGGATTCTATTCCTAGGTCCCTCTTGGAGAACCCGGCAAGCTCCTGAGATTATCCCGCCCGCATGGCAGAGCCTGGCAAGCTACCCGTGGCATATTCAGTATGCCAAAAACAGTAACAATAAGCCTCACATGGAGACATTACTGGTGCCCGCTCAAGCAAATTGAAAAACAGTGACAGTGATTATTTCATCCATTTACAGTGACAGTAATTATTTCATCCATTTACATTTCTCTTGGTCCAGGATTCAGAGAAGCTTCTTTGAGGTAGAAGAATGTACCCTTCTATTTTTTGTCTGTTTTTGCTTAAACAAATATACATCTTTGTAAGATATGCATCTGTCTTCTAAATTATTTTACAGAAAACAGAGAACCAAGAATCTTTAGCCATCTTCGATGGCTAAAGAAGGAGCATGATTTCACCATCTACTGGAAAGAAAACAGAGAGTAAATTGCTGATTATTTAATGGTGTAGAGGGGTACCTTTGAGAGAACAGACCTCTTTAGCTTCATCAAGGAAAAGAAATTCAAGGTGGCTAACGACCTTTTTCCTGCTCTAAATTTACTGTCTTCTTAGAGTTCCAGACCCATGCTAACATTTTTGTAGCTATTTTTAGCACAGCTTATATTCCACTATTTTGTTTGTCCACTATTGTGTTTCTTTGTTTTCAATGCACTGCCTAACCACAAACTAAATTGCAAATTGGCCGAGAGTAGTTATTTGATATAAAGGCTTTATTTTCATAGGCATGTCTATCCTCTGTATTTCCTAAAAACATGAAATATTATCATTTATCTGCATTTTTGTGCTTAGAGATTACACCTGATAGGGCTAGAGGGACCATATGTGGAGCCAGAAATAAAACTTGCTCTATTAACTTTCTGGTGCCTACTATATACTTACTGTTTGCTATTAATTGCCTCATTTCTTAAACATTGTGGTTTAGCAGTTCATGTATCTTTAAAATTTTATGTTTAATATACTCTGTGTTTGGGGCTACACTTGGCAATTCAGGGTTTACTACTGGTGCTATCTCAGAAATCACTTCCTGGCAGTACTCAGGGGACCGTGGGGTGCCAGGTAACAAACCTGGGTCAACCATCATTCAAGGCAAGAACTTTAGCCATTGTACTAACTCCCAGACCCTTAGTATACTTTTTAAAAAATTCCTTCTTATCTTTGATAACTTATTTTGCTTTTGTTTGGGGCCGCACCTGGTTGTGCTCAGGGCTTACTCTTGGCTCTGCACCCAGGGATCATTCCTGGTAGACTTGAAGAGTCATATGAGATTCCAGGAATTGAACTATGGTCGACCACATGAAAGGCAAGTGCTTTACCTGCTGTACTATCACTCCATCACCTCGTCTTTGATAATTTTATGCACTATCCTCCAAAGAAGTTATTTTGAATTGTATATATGGCATATTGACTGGAGCAATAGCACAGAGGGTAGTGTGTTTGCCTTGCATGCAGCCAACCCAGGTTCGATTCCTCCACCCCTCTCAGAGAGCCCGGCAAGTTACCCAGAGTATCTCACCTGCACGGCAGAGCCTGGCAAGCTACCCGTGGCATGTTCAATATGACAAAAACACTAACAACAAATCTCACAATGGAGACCTTACTGGTGCCTGCTCAATCAAATTGATGAGCAATGGGATGACAGTGACAGTGACAGTGATGTATGGCACAGGAAATCCAAACTTTGCCAGTGCTGCAGTCTGAACAGAGCTTTCATTAGGTAAAAGGAAACTATTTTCAAGGATCAGGTGTTTGTTCTTTTTTACCATCTTGCTGAGAAGTTGACTGAAATATAGAAAATAATTGTTATTTGTTTTATATAGCACTCCACCAAATATTTAAGGATTTTTAGTTTCCCAACTTCTATTAAGTGGAACTTATCTACAAGCTCTTAAATGAGTATTCAATGATAAATCATGCAAGAGGCTCCAAGGACTATAATGGGCAGGAAATAATCTGTTACAATCAAAATTATAATAATCCTTTATAATTAAAAGTATGTAAACATTACAAGGAAAATATATTACTATTACTACCTCAAAATCTCCAGTGAAAGAAATTTCATTTATTTATTTATTTTTTAAATTTTGATAATCTTCTGTTACTGAAAAGTCAACTTAGGTTTTATTCTTTCATCAACCATTCTCTAATGAACTGAAACTGTAACAATCACAAAGATTCACTAGGAAACTTATTTTCTGAGCTGCAGTTATTAGTGGTGAATGATAAAATTTTTCATTTTCTCTGAGAGGTGTGGAATTTTTTTTTTATTAAATCACTATAATACACAGTTGCAAGGCTATTCATTATCAGGTTTCAATCATACAGTGTTCCAACAACCATCCGTTCACCAGTGTACATTTTCCCTACCAACAATGTATTCAGTTTTCCTTACATTTCCCCTCCAGCTCCCCCTGCCGCCTCTTCAGCAGGTCTTTTCTTCTCTCTCCCTTCTTCTATCTCTCTGTTTCTCTCTGTCTCTCTGTCTGTCTCTCTGTCTCTCTATCTATCTCTCTGTCTCTGTCTGTCTGTCTCTGTCTGTCTTTCTGTCTGTCTCTGTCTCTCACTTTCTCTCTCTCTCTCTCTCTCTCTCTCTCTCTCTCTCTCTCTCTCTCTCTCTCTCTCTCTCTCTCTCTCTCTCTCTCTCTCCTTTTGGGCCTTTTTGGTTGCAATACAGGTCCTGAGAGGTTATCAGGTTTGTTCTTTTACCGACTTACCACATGCAGTTTGTATCCAGAGGGATCATTTCTAACTATCTTTGTTATAGTAATTCCTATCCTAACAGCCTTTATCTCCAGCAGTTGAAGCAGGCTTCCAAATGTGGACCAATCCTCCTGACCTTTGTTTGTACTGTCCTTGGGTATTAGTACATATTATGTTTTTTACATCCCACAAATGAGTACAAAAAATCATTCTATGTTTCCCCCCTTCCTTCTGACTCATTTCACTCAGCATGATACTCTCCATGCCCATCCATTTACAAGTAAATTCCATGACTTCATGTTTCCTAATTGCTGCGTTGTATTCCTTTGTGTAGATATACCAAAGTTTCTTCAACCACTCATCTGTTCTCAGGCACTGGGGTTCTTTTCAGGTTCTGGTTAGTGTGAATAGTGCTGCAATAAACCTAAAAGTACAGATGGCATTTCTGCTTTGTGTTTTGAGCCCCCTAGGGTATATTCCCAGCCATGGTATTGCTGGATGATATGGAAGCTTGATTTCTAGCTTTTTGAGGAATTCCCATATTGTTTTCCAAACCAGTGGGACAAGTTGACATTCCTACAAACAGTGAAGTAGAATCCCTTTCTCTCCACATCCACAGCAGCACAGCTGCTCTTGTTTTTCTTTCTTTTTTTTTAATGTGTGTTAGTTTCTGTGGCGTGAGATGATATCTCATCATTGTTTTGATTTGCACGTCCCTAATGATTAGTGATTAGTGATTTTAATGTGTCTTTTGGCTACTTGTATTTCTTCTTTAAGGAAGTTTCTGTTCATTTTTTCTCCCCATTTTTTGATGAGGATGGATGTTTTCTTCTTTAAAGTTCTACCCATGCCTTATATATCTTAGCTACTTACTGCTATGGCTAAGTCTTAATACTTTTAAAATCATCCTGGCTAATGTTAACTTCTTATTCTGTACTCAGTTCTTTACTCTGATTGAAGGAGGATTATGTGCCCTTTAATATAACTTTCAAGTCTGTATTTTAGGATCTAAAGAAATCTTACTAAATTATAAATAATTGTAGAATAACCTGAATGACAAAATTTATTATATTTATATATTTATTATAAGTTTAACTCCGAAGCATTATATCATAATGTTTAATTAGGTTATATAATTTTTTGAGAAAATATAAAAATAAGATCCCAAGATTAAGAAAAGTGAGAATAAGCATAGAAGTAGGTTTTAGTACATGGAGTACCATAAAAGTTTATAACTTGAAAAATAATTTAGAAAAATGATTTTAAAAAAACTTAACCATTGACTATTTTTTTGGATGCATATGTCACTGCAGATGACTGATAAGACTCTTGAGAAATTGTAAACATTTTAGTGAATGTTTATGAAATCAAAAAAATAAAGGAAGAATGAAAAAAATTATAGAAAAAGAAGAAATATATTTAAAGCTTGTTTCCTAATTTTATGATTTAAATTCAGCAAAAAGGAATTCTAGGTCTATGTTTCCACAAATAAATACATAAAACATTAATTAAAGCGCATATGCTGCCTGAGCCCATGTGCTGCTTGTGCCCACGTGGCCAAGCACATGTAGTGCCGGAGCACATGTGTTGCCCGCATTTCCCCTCTTGAGATGTGTACGTTTATGTTTTCGTGTCTAGTGCTAGGATATGTGTAGAGCTCTCTCCACCCTTCAAGAAGCCAGTGTTCTCTCTTGAACACGTTATTCTTACTCTTCTCTCTCCCACTTATCCCTCTTCCTTCCCTCAAAAAAACCTCTAAATAAAATCTGTTTACTTAAAAAAATTAATCAAAAAAATTCTATTTTTTTTTTATTTTTTGCTTTTTGGGTCATACCCGGCAATGCACAGGAATTACACTCTATACTCAGAAATTACTCCTGGTGGTGCTCGGGGGACCATATAAGATGCTGGGAATCGAACCCGGGTTGGCCTCTTGCAAGGCAAATGCCCTACCCGCTATGTTATTGCTCCAGCCCCCTAATCAAAAAAAAATTCTATTTAAAAAGTCTTTTTACCAAGGAATCTGTTTTTTAACTCTCAAAGAGCAAAGCTAACGGAAAAACAATGAACTATTTCAATAAAATTTACAAATGTATATTGAGTGTCTAAAAGTGATTTACTAAAAGAGATACAGATAGAAAAAAAAAACGAAATGTGTATGGATTTTAGTCAGCTACATAAATGATCATTACAAAATCTCCACTTAGATCTTTCCCAAAGAGAAGCATGAATTTTATGTAGAGATTAATCTAAATATAGTATTCTGAATAGAGATCCAAGAAAAGTCAGAACATAAGAATTCTCTAGATGACCTTAACCTTCTGTTTTTCTATCTATTGGTTTATAAAGTTGGAATATTAACATGTACTATACACTAATTTTTATAGACATATCAAGATGAATAAATGTGCATCAAAGCAGTTTGATCTCTTTCATTGGAAGTTATTACTCATATAAATTATTAGCATAGATATGTAGTCTTTTAAAGGCATTACAGGTGTTCATTTAATTTGTTGACTTGGAAAAAATACATTTGTTAACAAATATGTGTAGGCACTGTCATATAAAAGTAATCACATTCTTTCAAAATGTTTTCTGAATGGTTCAAGTGATGTTTCTGATTATAAAATGAATATTCTGCTGATAGACATTTCCTACTGTGTTTGTCAAATGCTAGGTTCATGGCTTAGTCAGGGACAAAGTTATTAAGGACATAAAACGCCATCTGGATAGAGCTAATAAACATAAAACATAACCTTCAGATACACTGCTGCAGTGGCCAGACTGTGCCAGGCCAGATTACCCTTTGTTTGTGTTTAAATCTGAGCCATGTTCTAAGCCTTTGACTGTGCTAGCTTTAGATGTTTCCCCTTGACTCAAATGCGAAGATGTGATGAGATGAACAAACTCTTCTTATGCACTACAGCAGGTTTAGATCTGGTGTCTCTGTGTCTCTCATGTCATTTCAAAACTGTTTTTACATTATTTCCTTAAAAGGGTCTTAGAGTAATTTTATTGGCTTAAAACAAACTCGAAAGTTATAGATGAAATTATGTCTAACATTATAAAATTTTACCTCACATTAAGTCCAAGGGAATATGCATTATAACCAGGAAAACTTGATCCTTAGTAAGTGACTTGAGAAGCAATACCTCGATTTGAAAAAGATTTTGTAAAAACTAAGCTTCAATGTCTAAGTACATTTAAACCAGACAAATAGTTTCTTATATAAATTACAATACTCACATATGAGAAAAAATGATTAAAATTTCCAGATTTTATTTTATTTTATTTTATTTTTTTGTTTTTTTATTTTTTTTTTGCTTTTTTTTGGGTCACACCTGGCGATGCACAGGGGTTATTCCTGGCTCTGCACTCAGGAATCACCCCTGGCCGTGCTCAGGGGACCATATGGGATGCTGGGATTCGAACCCGGGTCGGCCGCGTGCAAGGCAAAGGCCCTACCCGCTGTGCTATCGCTCCAGCCCCCCCAGATTTTATTTTAGTTTTTTATAGTTACAGAATTAATTTTGACAATTAGTATTATACTAAATGACTAGGGATTAAGGATATTCTTTAATATTCTTTTATATTTATAATTAAGATTATAAAAGAATATAACATAGAAAGACCCCACCAAAATCAGCAGGGTGGAGTATTTATCTATTTGAGGCCTTTATAGATGAAGTAGAATTATGATGGACAATGTAACGCATCATCCAGGTCTATCTCAGTCTAGGGATGAAGGATGTAGTTCTTCATTTGCTGGTTGTGTTCTTGGCACACAATTCTCGGCCAACAACTATCTTCAGAGATTGCTTCAGCTGTTGTATCACACAAAATGAAGCTTCCTGAGCCATACACGGTCAGTGACTCATTGGTGAATGGTAATTAAAAATATAACACTTTGTGGTCGGGTGTGGGTTGGTGGGGTGGGCATAGGCCAGTTAGGATAGAGAAGGAATCGGTATGACAATAATAGATGAAAATGATCACTCTGGACAAGAACTGAGTGTTGAAAGTAGGTAAAGGGATATATATGATAACCTTCATATTCCCTTTCAGAGATTATTGCAAACCATAATGCCCAAAAGGAAGGAGGGAAGGAGAGAGAGAGAGTAAGTGAGAGAGAGAGAGAAAGAGACAGAGACAGAGAGAGAGAGATGGGGGAGGGAGAGAAACTACCTGCCATAGAGGCAGGTGGCAGGTGGTGGTATGGGAGGGAAACTGGGGACATTAGTGGTGAAAAATATATACTGGTAAAGGGACAGGTGTTGGAACAATATGTGACTAAACCCATCATGAACAATTGTAACTGTATCTCACCGTGATTTAATTGAAAAGCAAGATACAACACTTTTGCTACAAGTTGGGTGAACTCTGAGGCATCAACTTATCTTTAGGATTTCCCTTAGTATATTCAGGTTTCCATGGAGATCACATTATAGCCCCTACTCTCGCACTGTTTAATCCTGCTTCCTTCTCATCTGCAGTGTTCATCCCATGAGCACTCACGAATCCCCCCAACATCCATCTGTTTCAGTGCCTACTTCTAGAGAAGACAACCTTCAAAGGTAATCTTCCCAAAGTATGGAAAAACTGAAAAAACAGCTGAGAATCTGTTTTCAAACCCTCTTGACATACCAAGTAAGAGATATGAACTCTTGCTCTACAATCAGGCCCCAGATGCTTGTCAGCACTGGAAGAGTTAAATAGATTTAGTGACTAACAAGTAGGATTATTTTTAAAAGAAAAATCATAAAACACTATGAGCCATGCTATGCAAATTACCCTGAAAGCAATGGCAGTAAAGGCTGACTACTCAGCAACATCAATCCATACCCACAGGCCTCTGCAATTAGTCTACCATGGTGAAATTGCAGCAACGTCTCATTCTTCATTTCTGTGTAGGCTCAACATTTGAAAATTTCCTTACTTCCTAAGAAAGAAGGCATATCATTAGATCAGAATGACAGCTATATAGTAAGACTTTTAAAGCAAAAATGCAGATTACAAGTGGGAATGCTATGCAAAATGGTGATTAAATTAATTATGAGGTCTTCTTAAAATTTTCAAAGCCACATTATGTTAATATTCCCCAATAGATTAGGATTCTGAAAATTTTCCTTCAAACACTAACAGCATTAGGTAGGTTTTGTTAGTGTGTAGTGCTGTTTTGTTATTAATATCTCTCTTGCTTTCATTTATTTTAGTAATTCTATGTTTGAGGACTGAATAAAGTGTATTGTGTTCATGAATCAACATATTTAAGTTAAAAGACAGAAATTTCTAGAAAAGTATTTTCCAGTCTACTGTTGCTTGTACGGTTCAGGAAGCATTTACCATGATACCTTTATTAAAAGTGTTATCCTTCTTTTTCTTTTTCATTCTCCCCACCATGTTTTTGGCCTGGGAATAGTTTGAACTATATCCTGTGGTGTTCTGGCTAAGGGATTACTGCTGGGCAAGACTCTGGGGATCCTATATAGGGTGCCAAGGATCAAACCCAGGTCTGCCACATTGTGCATTTTCTCCTTTGTTTTTGCATTTTTTACATGACAACATTTCAGTTATTGGCTTCTCCCTTGCAATCTTTCAGAGTTATGAGATTTCTTAAACATTTTTGGAAATCTTATAGCATTAGACAAAGTGGCTAAAATATTAGCAATGCTTGATACATATTTTGCAGTTATTTTTTTCTAATATGATACAGACTATTTTATTTGTGGCTTAGAAACTAAGGAGTTGACTGGTAAATAATATGCATTGTATATGTCTTTATTTTAATGATAAACCTCTCTCAGTCCCAGAAATCCCTTCTTCTCTGGGCTATGTAGATGCTGGCTATTCTAGTCCATGTTCTGCCAAGTACTTTACATTTTCAGCTTTTACAACTCTTCCCTTCCCTCCGACTATACCAAACAGGTGCTCTATCAGTTAATGGGTATTCAAAGATCAATTAAGATTACAGTTTTGCATATTTGTTTGTTTTGAAGCCATTCCTGGTGATGATCAGGGCTTATTCCTGGTCCTGCACTCAGGGATCACTTCTGGTGTGCTTGGAGGACTGTCTGGGATGCTGAAGCTTGACTTGTATCAGCTGTGTACATATCTGCTTTACTATTGCTCTGGCCCCTACTGTTTTGTTTTTAACAAGAGAAGAGATTTATTCACAAAGGGAGACTTCCACATAAGGAGAAACTTATGTGGAAATACAAAATTCCACCTCTGTATTTACATTGCATTCATTTAACCAGATATATATATATGCAACCATATATATATGTATATATATATAAATTATTTTTGCTTTTGGGGTACACCTGGCAATGCATAGGGTTACTCCTGGCTTTGCACTCAGGAATTACTCCTGAAGGTGCTCAGAGGACCATACAGGATGCTGGGAATCGAAACCAGGTCAGTCATGTGCAAGGCAAATAACCTACTTGCTGTGCTATTGCTCCAACCCCTAACAAGGCATATTTTTTGTATGTACCATATGTTCATACATTGTTCTAAAAGTCATGGAAAAGTAGGTAAAGCAAACTTTTGTTCTGGTGTCGCTTACATATTTGTGGGGATGGAGTAAAAAACAACCATGCACTTAATCAATAAGTTAAATACAAACTATGTTACATGATAGCAGCAAAGCCAAGAATAAATTCTAACGTCAGCCTTCTGGTGTTTCAACACAATACAACTGTTCACCACTGCTACAAATTAAATGCATCTTCTACATGTCTCAGTTGGTCAGCTGAAAATAGGGAGTAATGCTAGTATACCCCTTCTAGTGTTTTTAGGATGTTAGATATACTTTTTAAGACTAGAAAATTTACTGGTACAAGTTAACTACATGTAATATCTGTTAAGTCAAAAAAGAAGTAAATGATAAGAAAGAAAGGAAACCTAAGGAAGAAGAGAGGGAGAGTGATTCGGGGTTGCAACATGATGTAGGGTCAATGAGGAAGAATAGAAGGTAACATTGGAACAGGATCTTAAGGAATGAAGAGTTTCAAGTTCCCTCAGAAGGAGTGTCCAGAATGAATCAGCAGGTGACGCAAAAGTTGTTCAGTAGGAAAGTGTTAGAAACTGCTCTTGCAACAATCAAGAGCATAGTATGGCTTACAAGCATGTCCAGAGTTCTGAGGAGTGTTGTGGATCATCTTATTGGTGTCTTATTATTACCTGACTTCTTATTTTTAAACCAATTTTAAATTCTACTCATTACTTTCCCCCTTAATTTCCAAAACACATTTAAATGCCTTTGTAGAGATTTGTTATCAAGCATGCTGTCTGCATTTTCTAAACATTTTCCACAGTTCTTGTTTGCATCCATTTCAAGTCTTTTGGATCCTCTCTTATTTTCCATAGTATTCCTCAAGGGTTATCAACAGTGGTTCTATGACCGACATTTCTGAGAATCTGGAAATGTAATTTGTCTATTTGTCTGAATTCATGGTCTAAAATGTTCAAAATTAAGCTTAAATGGAAAGCATCCTATTTAATCATAGATGTCTCTGTGGGATCTGTAGTGTCTTTTTCAGAGCTTCCTTTCAGTCCCCTCAAACATTTAAGATATGTTTTTCCTCTGTCTTACTCTTGCTCAAGAAAGGAAAGAAAAAAATGAAAGGAAGGAAGACAGGCAGGCGGAAAGGAAGGAAAGGAAGGAAAGGAAGGGAAGGGAGGGAGGGAGAGATAGGGAAAGAGAGAGAGAAAGAAAGAAAGAAAGAAAGAAAGAAAGAAAGAAAGAAAGAAAGAAAGAAAGAAAGAAAGAAAGAAAGAAAGAAAGAAAGAAAGAAAGAAAGAAAGAAAGAAAGAAAGAAAGAAAGAAAGAAAGAAAGAAAGAAAGAAAGAAAGAAAGAAAGAAAGAAAGAAAGAAAGAAAGAAAGAAAGAAAGAAAGAAAGAAAGAAAGAAAGAAAGAAAGAAAGAAAGAAAGAAAGAAAGAAAGAAAGAAAGAAAGAAAGAAAGGAAGGAAGGAAGGAAGGAAGAAAGGAAGGAAGAAAGGAAGGAAGAAGGAAAGAAGGAAAGAAGGAAAGAAGGAAAGAAAGAGGGAGGAAAACAAATCCCTCTTGAGGGACTGAAGGCCCTTTATGCCATCATCATCAGAGTTGCATTGACCTTTTCTGTATTTGTTTGTGATTTTGTTTTTCCTTTCGTCTCTACAAGAATTTCTTAATACTTGGGGTTATCAGAAAACTTCCTGCATAGCTTCTTTAATTTGTATTTTTTTCTTTCTTTCACTCTGATACCTTCTACTTTGTTTGCTTTAAAAGATCACAAGACTGTATTGTCACACTATGTTTATTTAGGTTCCTCCAAACTTCCTGACCCAATTTCCTTTGAGGTGGTATCAGACATCAAGCAGGCATCTTACATGATTAAAATGGACTGGCTGGGTCTTTGGTGAACTGAGAAGTTCCTATGGAAAAGGAAAAACCACTACTCTATTTCAACTGATCAACAGAGTGTTGCCAAATGTTACTTTTCTAAGAAACTGAAAACCCCAGCTTTTATATGTAAGTTGTGTTTGCTAGTGCTGCATTGCTGAATGACCTAACTATGTGACTTTATGACAAGTACTTATTGTCCCACAGTTCTGGAGGTACCAAATCTGAGACATAAATGTCAGTGAGGATGGATTCTTCTGGAATCTATGAGAAAAAGAGTCCATGTGTCTCTATATTTCATGTTTTCCAGGCAGTCTTAGAACTGTCATCCATTATTTCCCTCCATCTTCTTGAATATCTTTGTTCTGATTCCCTCTTATAGGGCACCACTCAATTGGATTAGAGGTCTACTGTCCTCATGCTTGACATCTGTTCCTAGCGCTAAATAAATCATACTTTGAAGTATATCAGCTGAAAACTTTGATTTGCATTCTTGGAGCTACACAATTCAAATCACAAATCATTGATTTAAAAATATCATCAATCCTTTCTAATTTTTTTAAAAGAGTTCCATTTTTGAAGACGTTTATATTCACAGCAAAAATTAAGAAGAAGGTGTAGACTTCCTTAATGTATTCCCATTCCAGCAACAGTCATAGTCTCTTTCATTATCCATCACCATCTCCATAACAGTGGTACATTTGTTACAGACAAATCTAATACACAATGTTCATAGTTCACATTGAGGTTCAGTCTTCTTATTGTGTATTCTATGAATTTGACAAATTTATATGGACTTGTATGTATCATTATGGTATCACAGAACATGTTTACTATGCAACTTATATTTAATCTATTGACTGGTCGTGTAAAATCTACTTCCAAGCCAATGGGTCATCAGTGCATAACTTTCACTTCAGTCTTTACCCCTAGAATATAAGCATCTTTTTCTCTTAGTTATTGGTCAGGACATTCTTAATTCTTCATTTTTATAGATGATACATAATACTGCTACTTACTCCAAACTCTATTGTTCCAGTTTTCCTCATCTAGAGTGTCCTGACAGCTACTGTGTATTAATATTATGAATAGATGAGCCTTCAAGGTTCCCCCTCACACTACTGACTTGTGAAATCTCTGAGTGCTACAGTCATTCCATTGTAAAGAACAGGGTTTTGTGTTTAAATTTTTGAAAAGTTTTAGCAAATAAACCCAGATATTCCCAGACTGTGAATATTTAGTTAAACTTTATTCACACGCACTTATTCTGCATATTGCATCATAAATAATTTAAATAAAGATAAAGTTGTAAAATATTCAGTTCAGAATAATTTTTGTGTACAAAATATCAAATTTTTAGCTTTACTCTGGGTATAAAAATGTGATTAGATAGTGTATGTTTGCAAAAATGAAGCTTTTAGTAGAAACCAGAAAAATGTTCAAGCAAACATTTTGAATGGAAAGATTATAAGGATATTTAGCTGTCATTTAAAAATGTCTGTATAATAAATTGGGAAATGACAAAAGTTTTAAAAGTGTTTAGTTATAACTATTAAAATTGCATGAGGATTTTTTTTGTTCTTATCCATAAAAATTCAACTTGCAGATTTACACAAATTTCTGTCTCTCGTGTAAATGAAACTGAATTTTTTTCTTTCTTTCACTTTTCCTCTAGAAGTTTTCTGCATAGTCCCATAACAGACAAATTAGTATGCTTTAGGCCCCAATATTTCTCAACCTTTTTGCATTCTGGCCCTTTTCTGATCTTGTTTCTTTCCTGTGGCCCCTCTATTCTACAGGTAATTCTCTCACTCTCATCATCCCCTTTGATTTACAGATTTTTTTTTTTTTTTTTACCTCTGGCTTCCTTGGAATATCATAGGGATCCACAGGCAAGCCATATCATCCCTGGCTGAGAAATTCTACTTTAGACAAAAACTTAAATTGTCTTCAAAATACCACACCATCTCCCTTCTTTACATAGGGACTTTTGTTGTTGTTGTTTGTTAGTTGACTAGTTGGGCCAGACCTGGCAATACTCAGGACTTAGTCCTGGCTCATCACTCAGTAATCACTCATAGCAGAACTTAGGGGACCACATGGAGTGCCAGGAATCAAATCTGGGTGGAAAGTGTGCAAGGCAAGTCCTTACCCACTCTGCTATTGCTCTGATCCACTTAGGGTCTTATATTTTGGAGAAATTGCCTATTTATGTAGGATATTTTTTCTGTCACCAAACCTGAAAGCAAAAACTTGCTTTTTTTTTTGAAAGTTACAGTTGTAACCATTTTTAAAGTTTTTCCTGTAAGTGGATCTTTTTGTGCAGCTGGGGAGTCAGTATAGCAAGTAAGATGCTTGTCTTGCATACAGTTGACCAAATTCAACCTCCAATACCTATATAGACCCCCAGGCCACCAGGAGTGAACCTTGAGCACAAAGCTAGGAGTAAGCCCTGAGTACCAGCAGGTATGATCCAAAACTCCCACCCTCCCCCCACCATAAAGTGGATCTTATTGTGAAGTTCGGGTTTACATACATAATGTATTCACAATGATAAAATGTATTAATCACCATGGAAATGTTTTACGGATGAAAAGCCTTTGGCAGGAGCTCAGAATGACAGAACCAAAATGTTCCATATCTAGAAGTCATGAGAAAGCATGCCTCTCTCATCAAGCACTCTGAAGACAGAGTTTATGTCCACTATTTGCTCTTTTCAGCTACATTGCTGAAATTCAACCCCTTTATTAATTTCTCTATGCCTTGTGCATCAGTGGCAGATAGTTTTTGGATCAATAAATAAGGAATTGAGAACTAGACTAAGAAAATGAAAAACCATAGCAGGTCTCAATATTAGCAATCCAGCAAATTCACACTTTAGGTCCTCTCATACAACAGAAAGTTGCCATCATTAGAACCAAGGAGATAGTACACTGGGTTTGGTGTTGCCTTCTATACATGTGACCAGGTTCAGTCCCTAGAACCCCATATGGTCCCTGAACCCAGGAGAAGTGATCCCTGAGGTAGGGGTCACTTAGAGACAAAAATAAGCCCTGAGCACCACCATATGAACTCTCCCCTTTTCCAATCCCCCAAAAGAAAGGAATTGCAAAGTACAGTCACTACACCACTCATTAGTAAGGTCAGAGGAAGTCAAGCAGACCTCTCGGACAGACTACAGCTCTCTTAACTTCACTAACATGATGATCACTGGTTGAGACAACTTAGGTAAAATCTATAGTCTTGTTTGCAAAAGGTTGGGAGCTTCAACTTTCAAAATGGTATATGGAGTTCTTCCTCATGTTGATTCTGGATTTTATCTAAAAAGGAAGAGTATTTAACAACTGGTTGCTAAACAAATACTATTCAGTTATACTCTTTTGATTCTCTAATACCTATGTGCACCCTAGTAAAACTCAAAGCTCCAAAAATATAACTTAATTACTCCTTTATATAGTTAAAAAAAACATAAAAAACATACACCTCCTTTTGAGGTGAGACTAAATCAACTTTAGCTTAAGCACAAGACATTGATTGAGATGATATCCCTTCTTCCTCTAGTTTGGCTTTATTCCTAGACAGATTTTCTTATAATTTTGGCTTAAATTATAGAATTGACCATTATCAAAACTCTTGAAATTCAATAATTGGAGAGACAGAAATGAAAAAAAGATGGCTAAAATATATACATGACACAAAATGGAAAAGAAGCTGGTGAAAAAACAATTATTTGTTTCAGTAACTGTTCCTGCCAATATCTATGCTATTTATGACTTTCCTCCTCTATTAATTATTCCATGTTCCTATCCTTCAATCTCTTCTCATCCAGTTGCAGTATTTATTCAGTAACATAGCCTAAGCCTTTGTTATTAAAAAAACTGTATCTTGATGTTCCTACATATAAAGTACTCAATTATATTTAACCTCTAAATAAAATTGTAGAAACAAGGGCCTTATTAGATAATGTATTATCTAATGTATAATCTTATATGTAGCAAATATTAACCCATTATCAGATGAGTATTGAGTAAATAATTTTTCCCATTTAATGAGTTATCTTTTTATTCTGTTCATTTCTTTTGAAGTGCAGAAGCATCTGAGTTTAATGTAGTCCCATTTGTTTTTCTTTCCTTCTACTTGCTTGGTCAGTGGTGTTTCACCCTTAAAAATACCTTTAGTTTTAATATTATGGAGAATTCTACGTACATTTTCCTCTATATACCTATGGATTCAGGTATCTTATCAAGTTCTTTAATTGTGATTTGATTTTTGTGCATGGCATTAGAAAGAGGTCTGAGTTTATCTACTTTTTTTTTTTGCGTGTAGCTGACCATTTGTCCCAATGACACTCGTTGAAGAGACTTTTCTTTTCTTTAACTTAACCCTATCAAAAATGGAGAGAAAAGCTGAACAGAAACTTTTCAATGAAGAAGCACAAATGGCCAGAAGGCACATGAAAAAAGTGCTTTTTATCACTAATTATAGGGGAGATGCAAATTAAAACAATGAGATATCATCTCACACCACAAGAGACTGGCACACATCAAAAAGAATAATCCGGTGCTGGCATGGGTGCAAAGAGAAAGGGATTCTCATTCACTTTAGTGAGAATGCCAATTGGTCCATTCTAGAAAACAATAAGCATTCTTCAAAAAACTAAAATTGAACTTCCATATGACCCAGCATCACCACTCCTGGGAATATACACTAATGGCCTAAAAATCCTATGCAGAAAAAACATCTGTATGTGGGGCAGAGTTAATTTAATTATACTTCCTTTATTAAAAAAATAAAAGTTAACAGATTTCTTACCTTCCAGTGGCCAGATATGCTGTTTGACACAATGCAACTGGTTTTTCTTTTTCAAAAGTACTGAGGGCTGCTAACTTTGATATTAAATAATTACAAAAGAAGTTATAATCTACTTTTAGATTCAGAAAACTATGATTTTAGTATCTTATAATTTGTTAAATTAAATTAATTTTATTAAATTTACAATTGTTTCCTATTGAACATATAAAAGTTGAGGGTATCGGCCTATTATATGTATTTTACAAATATAACATATTTTCTATATATATTTTAGGAGACAAAACTTCTAGAGAGGAATGTGATGGAAATTGGGTGGAGACATGAATGGCAGACACTTCAATGAAAGGTGTAGTCACAAGTAAATTCTGGTAATTAAGGGGAAGAGTCTTGGTTGTCTCACTTTGATTACAACCAAGTGATTTTTGATGTAGTTGAGTGGTTCAGTTCAAGGTCTCAGAGATCTGTGTCTGGCTGATAGAACGTATTCTGCCTCAGTAAATTAGAATTGTACAAGAATTTCCAACAGAAATGTAGAATTGTAATAGGATGAGTGTATAGTGATCTTCTCTTCAAATACAGAGCTGGTTATTTAAGTGGATAGTGAGTTTAGCAATGTGAACCTACATGTTTGTGTTAGGGGAAACTAGAAACTAGCACTTGCATCATTTTTAGAATGATAAAAATAAAAGGATGGTTGTGTTTTTTATTCTTTAAATATATGATTAAATATTCTTAAAATATATGACAAAACTTATTCTTCATTTGTTTAAAAAGATATGACAAAACAGGACAATAAAACTCAAATAATGCATATGTGTTTGGAAAATCATTTATACACAATTTGTGTGATTCAATAATTATTTATTATAGGGACCACAATGATAGTATCTTTCATGAGGCCAGCCTGGGTTCGATTGTCAATATTCATATAGTCTCCAAAGCACAAAGCCAGGAGTAAGCTCTCAGTACTGCCAAGTATGGACTCCAAATCAAAAGGTTTTATATAAATAAAAAATATACATATATAGCAGAGCCTGGCAAGCTCCCCATGGCGTATTCGATATCCCAAAAACAGTAACAAAGATGGGTCTTATTCCCCTGATCCTAAAAGAGCCTCTAATCCAGCACCATTGGGAAAGATGAGTAAAGAGAGGCTACTAAAATCTCAAGGCTAGGACAATGGAGATGTTATTGGTTACGTGTGAGCAAAATGATGAACAATGGGATGACAGTGATACAGAGATACAGTGATATAAACATATATATTATATGACTAACATCTTATATTTTGATGGCCTCTAGGAGATATATAACAAAAGACACACCTATACCAAGTCTCCATCAATTCCATCTAGGTTGTGATATGACCAAACAAATAGGTGTTAATGTCACATATTATAGAAAGAATTATAGAGTGCTACAGACATATACACAAAGAGTAATTAATCCAGATAGAGGAGGTTTGATGACTTAGTCAGAGATGATGTCCTAGATAAAGCAGTGTCTAAATGAAAATCTAAAGAATAAATGTGAATTATCTTTAGGCGAAAGAGACTAGATATCAAAGAAGGTAATTATTGGATGTAGGAAAGCATGGAATACAACAGTGAAGACTGGATGGGTCGTAGGAAATGTAGTGTATGAGTGATCGGGACAGGGTCTGGTAGAAGGGATTGATCCAAGAAAGGGATGGATATAATTGTCAGCAACAGGGGTCAGATTACAGGGAGCCTTGTGAGACTGAATCAGGAGTAAAACTGTATCTCAAAGTCAATATTACTCAGTAAGTACTGGTTTAATATAAAATGACTGTTCCTCTGTTCCATTATGGAAAATCATCTATTGGAAAATAAGAAACAGACTAACGAAAATTTTCCATAATCAAGAATTATAATGAGTCAAAATGATGCCTAAACAAAGTACAGAAATGGAGAGAAGTGAACGGAACATGACAAATAAGAAGTGCAAAAAGATATTTGGTAATTATGTAACACACGTGATGGATCAGACATTGAAGCCAAGAATAGTTTAGGATTTTCTGGCTTGGAAGCCTAGGGGTGGTGCTGCCATTTCCTCTGAAGATCAATGAGTGGTGAGGGACTGCTGAGTGGAATTTATGTTATGTTTAATTTGAATCTCCTGTGAAATATCTGAGTGACAATATCTAATGAGTAGTTAGAGGTACAAACCTAAAGCTTTGAAGAGATATCTGAGCAGCAGCTCTAAATTTCATAATTATCAAATCAGTAGCTGCAAGTGAAGTCTTGGTACTGTCTGAGAAGGAGTGGGTAGGTGAGAAACAAAAGAAGGAACAGCTTCTGGGAGGACAACGAACTTCTTCTCGGCTGTAAAGGTGAGGGAAGCAAAGACGAGAGCAAATGCAAGTCAGGTCGTCGTGTGTAAGTCAGGAATTTGATTGGACAGTTTGTATTGTTCATAGGGACTGGGAGACTCAGATTATCATTGGAAATTCATATCAAGGGGAAAGGGGAGAGAAATAAGCAATGAAGAGTTGTTTGGAGCTAGGCACTGAGAGTAATTTCAAGCTCTAGGGAAGGATAAACTTTCATCTCTCATGTGGAATTTTCAGTGGCTAACAAAATACAAAAGAAAGTCCTGAATAATAAAAAAAGAATTACAAAACTAATAATTTACAGTGTAAATTTTCAGAGCCAAAATCAAATGAAAACAAGAATAAATTTTAGAAGACAAAAATTTGTCCGGTCCTCAATACTCTATTTGAAAGACTTTCTACCAAAGAGATTATTTCCATTTAAAAATAAATCATCATAGGATTGTAATATTTTTATTGAAGTAAAACTATTTCATTATTTTTAAAAATGAATTTAAAATGATCCAGGCAGCCAGAAGAAATCAAAACAAAAATGTTTATTTGCAATTAAAATAAAGTCAAGTTATTTTTCTGTTCCTATGTAACATTAAATGGAAGAGAACAAAATTTTGAGAGGGGGGAAATATGTCTAAGGAAGTTTATATTATATACTTATATATAATTTGTATTATAAATATGCTATTTAATTGGCAGATATAATGGAACACTAAAAACTTAAATATATAGCATTCTTGAAAGAATTTAAATAGTAAAGTTGAACAGATTAAAAAAACTATACATCTAATAAAAGTCTAAATACAGAGAGTAAATATATTTTTGAAGAGAATGTTATGTAAATATTCTAGATAAAACAATAGATAAGTTATACACTTAGTGCCTCTAGTAAAATATGAGTACAAAGATTACAAAATAAAATGTTAGCATATATAATGACTTAAGAAATTAAAGGAACATTTACAAAAATTTATCACAGAAACTTTTCCACTGGTATATATTCAAGTTTATAACTAAAATAAATAATAATGACATAATCATTTCAAAAGTTATTTTTAAGAAAATATTTTAAGTGTTCTAATAAGTATGTTAAGTTTTAGTTACCATAGAGTTACTGCCAAGCACAATGAAACAATTGTAGAGATGTTGCAAACTTTAAATTTTTATACGTAAAAATATTTTTCTTTAAATATTTCTAAGTGGAAGCAACTCACTTGACTAAGTACAGACTTCACACTAAAATCTAACAATGATACCTCATAAATAAAACCTACAAAACAATTTCATTTCTACGTTAAAAGAATTATACTATATAATATAAAATGTTATATTACTAATATTTGCTTACATATTATACTATTGTACATAATATCCTATGCTGTTTATTTTTAAATTATTTTAATTTAATTTTTATTAAAGCACCATAATTTACAAAGTTTTTCATAGTTGAGTTTTAGACAAGCAATACTGCAGCACCTATATTTTAAAAATTTGTACCCTCTTACTTCAATTCCAAAATAATATGTGTAATAAGAGCTATGGTGGGAGGGGGATGGCAAAAAAAAAACAAAACCCTAAACCCGAAATATCAAATTTAGGAAGGGTTTATTTCAGTCATATACAAGTGCTTTAAAATTAGAAAATTAATTTGTATCCAGGACGTTTTTATTATCCCAGTATAACAAAAAAACTGACCTTTAGAAATCAACTCAGTAAAATAGTAACTACATTTAGTGAAAATTTATATAAAAATTAAAGTAAATTTTTGTATGTGTTTTTATCTACCAAAACTGTCTTGGAATTGAAACTATGAAATACTTTACAGAATAAAATAAAAGGGCCAAATGCTAAGAAAAATATGTAATGTTATTCCAATAAACTTTTTTAGTCACTTTTTTATAATTTTCATACAGAGGTCCATCTGGGAAAATTTCTGAGAGTTCCATTCATACAAAAGATTTTGATGCACTGAGAGTCAAATCTCTCTCTCAAATGCATTTGATGCCATGAACATTTCTGATAGTCATCTTAAAACACTGTGCTGATATAAACTTTTCATATTCTGTCATTTATCATTCTCATGGAAAATCACAATTGGTATGTATTGCTGAAACTTTCTGTCATCTCAATATTATAATCTAATGTAATAATAAGAAAAGTACTGAATTAAAAATTTTTCTGGTTTGTAGTGAATATTTTTGAATTATGATTATATTTATACCATTATGTAATCTCATGAGCTCTGAGAATTTTTAAACCAAGTAACATCATAAAGACTATGTATTTCCCTTTCTCTTTTTCAAAATACACACTATATTTATATTATATTATATTTATTTCAAGATATTATATTTATTTAAACGTATGAAATGTGAAAAACACAGGAACATGTATCTTCAAGTTACAATAAGTATCAAAACAAAACAATGTGAATTAAATTTATATCATTCCTCACTTTTGTCTCATTAATACTTAATTAGTTGGGAATACTAGAGGCACTATCATTTTAAAAAGCAGTCTAAGATCAAATAAAATCTAGTATCACAAAAAACATATAAATTAGAAGTTGCGATCAAATCAATAAAACTAGAAATGGGAATGAGGCAAAGTTTTTAAAAATAGGTAAAAACATGAACATTCAAATAATAGATGATATAATCATAAAATCTAAAAGTAAAGGAACAAATATTATCAAAATAAAGGAAATCTCTCTTCCAATTAGAGCATAATCATTTTGTTAAAAGAGAATTTATTCTAGTAAATTAGTAAAATGCAATAAAAATTAGAATATTTAACCAAATAGCAAGAGCCTTACACAAAAGAAACTGTACAATTTTACTAAGGCCATTAAATAAGAAAATACATAAGTGGCATAAAAATGATGACAATCACAGACACAAAAATGTCTCAAGAAACAAATTCTTACTACATCAAAATAGCCTTTTTTCTTCAGCTCATGTGAATAATGTAACAATAATCTAATTCTGGACTATATCACAAAATAATTCTAATTTTCACCTGGCAGAATATACTATGAAGCCAAAAAAATAGGAAAAGAAAAGGTTAAGTCCTAAGGGAAACGTTATCTGAAATAAAAATTTAGTATAATCACAGTGAGAAACACTGAGGTATTTCTCAATAAATATTGAGTCCTTGTACCAGAATGGGATCTTTAGAAACAAGACGTTTACACACACTTTTAACACAGTGTGATATAACATAAAGAATACATGTGGCACCTAAATCATTAAGAAAGTTATGAAGCAACAATAAATGATGTTGGAATATTTTAAATTAGAAAACTCAAAATAATTTCTCAATAAAGATCTTATTTTGAATTTTTTGTAGTACCCTTATACTTTCAAGCACAATTTTTAAAAGCCATTCATGGTTGAAATTATAGGATAGAAATATTAAATGTAAAGAAAGTAGGCTGGACACACAAGTTTGAATTTTATATGTGTTTGTGGGTAGAAAGTAAAAGGAGCCTCTGAAAAAATTGTGATTCTCCAATGATTAGAAAACAAAGGGGATCCATTTGTTTAATTAAATTAATCACTATCATGAAGGGAATAATAGATTCAACATGAGTTGTTTAATGTAAAAAGCAGAAATAACTTTATAGGAGGTAAAGGAATATAGACAATAAAAAGCGTTCAAAGGTAGACTCTATTTAAAACATTTGACTGTAAAACAATGAAAAGGGAAAGAACAAACTATGGTTATAAGCAGTCATTCTAGGCCCTTCCAGCTATTTTCAAGTTTTATTTTTGATCTTTTGTATGTAGCATTGGGAGGGGTACATATACGCAGTCATGTATCCACCACATTATCAGAATTATAGAAAATGTTCATCATACTTCACATTCTCTCCTGTTTCTTTGCCAATTTCCCCCTGTACTTCTGCATCACTGACTTTCTCTATTGCTTGTCCTTTGAGATTCATTCATCTTCTTCACGTACCTTTTTACTGCTAAGTACTATTCTTTTGTATAGAACATGGAACAATCTGATAGTTCTCAAAAAATGATCATCACTGTTACTATCATCACAATTACTATTACAAGTAATAACATCCATTCTTCTGAGACAGAACTGAGCATCCTTAAGGTAAATCCAGGATTAACAGACACTAGAGCTCATTCATATTTTAACTCCAAATCACAGGTACAACATTTACCATCATTGTCATCCCGTTGCTCATGGATTTGCTTGAGCGGGCACCAGTAACATCTCCATTGTGAGACTTGTTACTGTTTTGGGCATATCAAATACGCCACGGGTAACTTGCCAGGCCCTGCTGTGTGGGCAGGATACTCTTAGTAGCTTGTTGGACTCTCTAAGAGGGACAGAGGAATCATACTCAGGTCGGCAGCATGCAAGGAAAATGCCCTACCTGCTGTGTTATTGCTCCAGCCCAACCTTTACCCTAGAGACTGAAAATTGAAAATAAAATAAAACAATTGTAGGTCTAGGAGATAGAGCAAAAAGATTGTCTGATTGTTGTTATTGCTTTTGTTTGGGGGCCATACCTGGTGGTACTCAGGAATAACTTCAGGCTCTATACTCAGGAGTTACTCATGTCAGTGCTGAGGGCCTGTATGTGATGCCAGGGACAGCAACTGAATTGACAGCATGCTAAGTAAGCACCCTACCCACTCTACTATCTCACCAGCCCTGATTTTGTATTTAAACAATTTGTGTCTCTTGAAAATCAAGATAAAATGTTTGCTTTGGTCAAAATAAATGTTAATTTTAAATTTCTTATCTCTTCTATCCCTCTTTGTTTATGTCAGAGCTTTAAAACCTGAGAGAAGAATTTGGGTAACTCAGTCCACTCTGCACCCCTGGAACATTTTAAAGAGCTTTAAGCAAATTGAACTTCTGATTTGGATCAGTTCCTGGGGGACATTTGCCACAGCCACATGCTTTCATCAAACGTACACTACATGATCAGAAGGATTCATACTATAGATAGAAAAAGGACAAACTGCATTTGAGTCTGTTCATGTCTAAATTTAACAGTTCATTTTTCTGTTTATATAGAGCAGCATCAAAGCTCTGCTTTGCCAATACTGTATTTTATTGAATTCTTAGGTTTGTACTAATTCATCCACTGCCTGACTTTTGAATATCTCCTTTCCTTACAGGAAAGATTTTGTGCATATTTAGAACATGAGTTGATCTGAATTCTTATTGCCTTTGGTCCCACCCACAGCAAGTTCCCCTCCTTTTTTGACAATAATAAGGCACCCTGCAAGGGCCACCATGAGGGAATGTGTTTCATATCACAACACAGATGGCTTGTTTACACCACTTCCCTTTCTCATCAAAGTTTTTAGGGATAAATTCAAATTTTGCTTCTCATGGCATTCTGTGTCTTAAAATTCAATTCTTGTCGAAACCTGGTATTACCTTTGACAAACGATTAAGTTTGTTCAATTAACATACAAAGACACACAATAGTCACAGCCTGCAGCTACTTTCCAACTTTTAAATAAACCCAACTAATCTTTGAGACTACTCAGCTCACCCTGATGTTAAGAAGATGATAGCTAGAATCTCTCTGGAATAGGAAAACCACCTCATAAATAAATTAAAACTTCTGGTCTTTTTTTTTTTCAATGAAAAAGATAATTGATAAAGGCTAGAACACTGGATCTCAGCTTTAATTTTAACTTTGAATTAACTGGGAGAACTTAAAAAGGATCGTGATGTTTGGGTTCTGGCTCTACATTTTCTTACTTAATTGTTTGCATGTTTAAGGGTCTGAGGATCAGAATTTATCATTTTTTTCTTGGTTGATGCTAATGAGCAGCCTGGGTTGAGAAGCACCGGTCCAGAATTTGTAATCAAATATTCAATAGGATGCCAATGTAGGATTTTACTCACTATTCTCTCACCATCCTTATAGAATGTGTGCTTGCCATTTAAGGTTATAGGAGTGCATGGATGTGGGAAGGTTTCCATAGTGATGAATATTTATGGAGAGAGTGGTAGCTCTCCTATCGCGCATCCAACAAGTTGGTGAGAGTGTTTCATAACCTTCTGCAGGAATACAATATTTATCTAGTTCCTGGAGCAATTTTTATCTAGCATCTTACCCTGAAGAATAGTCAGTAAAAATCTGTTTCCAATATAAAGATAGGTCATTCTCTGAAGCTGAAAAACCCACCAAGAAAACTGCACTTTTTTCTAAGTTCCAAACCAGGTTAACTGAGACACAGCACAGTATTTATCTGAGTCAGATGGCTCTCAATCACGGGACATTCTTGTACATGTTGGGCAGTTAGCATCATCTCAAATTCCTATCCACTAGGTACTAAAAGTACTTCCAAGATATGAAACCAAAATAATCTCCAGAAGAGTCAAAGTTGCCTTCAGTTAAAATATATGATTCTACATGTAGAAATGTAATTTGTGTTAGAAGGAAATACTTTTTCAGGATCATTAACAATGGAGCATTGATTCATTAGCCCTAATGTTGTCATACTCATTTCCCCATTAAAGGTTTGTTCCCAAAACTAAAATTTTCATAACAAATCAGACTCTATTGTTATGTCAATATTACTATTAACTCTTAAAACAACTAACAGGTTGTAGGTCTCTGTTTTTTCATTGTAATTGAATCGGTAATGTAAGAGACAGAAAATGTAAGATAAATATAGCAACACAAAGTGTTATTGCTAGAGTTAGAAGGCCTTCCCTCCTTTTCCAAAACTCTTTGGTACCCCCAAACTATGGTCAAGTAGATAAAGATAAAATGTGGCTGCATCATGAGAGACTTTATTTATATTTATTGATTTTATTCTCTTTTCTTCTTTGGTATTTATTCCAATATTTACAGTGCATGCCCTGTTGTAAGAGTCTGCATAACATTATATGGCAGGTATAAGATATTAATGTGTTATTATAATTTGGAGATCATCTCTTTTTGTACAATATTGACATTTTTGCATTCCACTAAAAATTACTTATGAATAATGGTTTGGCTAAAAAACTAGGCTCCAGTGACATTACTTGTGTCCTTAAATTTCTTACCAGCAGATCTATCAATATATCAACTGTTAAAATTGGAATAATATTATATCAATTTAGAGAAAAATGTTAAATTATCTACTATATAGCAAATTAGTGAATAAATTTAATAAATGATATTTAGATCTTAACTATTGGAAAGACATATGAACTATAATAGCATCCATCTGTCTAGAGTTTAAATAAGGTCTACTAAAACAGGTACACAGGGTGGGGTGGTGGGGGTTGGGGTAGGAGTGGTGGGAGGGATACTGGGAAGATTGGTGGAGGAGAATGGGCACTGATGGAGGGATGTAAACGATCACTGTATGACTGAAATGCAAACAAGAAAGTTCATAAGTTTGTAACCGTAGCTCACGGTGATTCATTAATAAAAAATGAAATTAAAATAAAATAAAACAGGTACACATTGAAGATAATCATCTTTGGTTTCAGATCACCATAATACAGAAAACATCATAGTAAAAGAAGCCTACTAAAACAGGTACACCTTGAAAGTAATGTATCATTGGTTTCAGATCATCATAATAAAATATTATAGTAAAAGAACCCCAAAAAATTATTTGGTTTCCCACTGCATCTTTAAAAAGTTGTTTGCACTACATTGATCTATATTAACCTATTAGGTATGCAATAACATTATGTATAAGGTCAGTATACAAAACATTATTTTAAAAAAACACTCTAATGTTAAAATATATCAATCTCCTTCATCACTCATTGAGACCTCCGTGAGTTATACTATTTTTCTGGTGGAGATATGACTCAATATTGACAGTTGTGACTTATAAAGGTGGTGGTTGCTGAAAGTTGGGTGGTTGCAGACGTTGTCACATTGACTGACTTCCTTTTATAAAAGATTTTTTTGTAGCATATGAACTGCTGCTTGATAGCATTTTACCCACAGTAAAAGTTCTTTCAAAACAGAAGTCATTCTTCTCATTGCTTCCTGCAACATCATCACCTAAGTTTATGTAATATTCTAATTAAAATATTTTATTGTAATTTCAATATTATTCAAAGAATTTTATCAGGATAAGACCTCATATTTTGTTTTTTGGCTTTTGAGGTCATATCTGGAGATTCTCAGGGGTTACTTGTGGCTCTGCACTCAGGAATTATTCCTGGCGGTGCTCCGGGGACCATATGGGATGCCAGGAATTGAACCCAGATCGACTGCGTGCAAGGCAGACATCCTACCCACTGTGCTATTGCTCAGAGCCCAAGAATATTTCATCTTAAAGTGTATTCTTTGACTTATAAGAAGAATTTTTTTCTCCCTCAAAACATAAAACATTGCAGTAATTCTGTAACATCTTCAAGCTAACTCCATTGAAGTCTTGGATTGCTTGGAGTCATTTATGAATTGAAATAAACCTCTAAATCTCTGTTAATTTTTATAGTTTTGTCTTCTCCTAGGAATCACAATATTCTTAATTACATCTAGGATGGTGGATTATTTCTGGAATATCTTAATTTGCTTTGTTCAGATCCATCAGTGGAATCACCATCTAAGGCAATTATAGCCTTATGAAATGTATTTCTAAAATAGTAGATCTATTTTATTCTTTGAACAACAGACTGAAAATTAGATATTGCAGAAAAGTAGGTATCAAAACATTAGTCACCTTACTCTGCGTCACTCATGTAGATGGTTGAGGGACCATATACAATACCAGGGATCAAACCCCAGTCAACTGCATGAAAGGAAATTACCTTAATCTGTTGTACTATCTTTCAACCAAAACAATCTTTTATTAGTATTAGGTCTTAACAATGGGCTTAACATATTCAATAGACCAAATATAAATATTTGTGCTTCTACTAAGGCTTTGTGGTCTATTTACATACCATAATAGACAATATATGTTTTCATTTTTTTAAGGCCCGAGAAATTTTGGAAGGTAAGTGAACCATTTACTTCAACTTAAATTTATCAACTTAATAACCCCTAAAAAGAATTGCCCTTTTGAAATTTTCAAGCCAGTCATTATTTTCTCCTCTCCAGTTTTGAGAATTCTTGATGGAATTCTTCTCCCCTACCCTCCTCATTTTATTTCACATTTTCTTAGGCAGATAGTTGTTTGGGAATGATGAATGATAATCACCTCCCACCCTCTCCACCCTCTACTCCCACCATTTTTTTTTTTGCATTGCTGAAAATTAAACTCAGGGCCTGACACATATTTTTATCTCATGGATCTTATGGATAACTTGACACAGCTATCATCACTTGCTGCTTCAGATGGCATTCTTGCACTTGCTTCTTTCTTTAGACCTCATGAATCAACTTCAAACTTTTTTCCCTACAGTTTCTTCACTCCTTGCAAACTTCATACTACTGAAAATAGTTAGTACCTTGCTCTGGATTAAGCTTCGGTTTAAGGAAATGTGATTGGTTTTGTTTTCTATCCAGGGCACTAATGCCAGGTTTTTATCACTAGCAATATCACTTTTTAATCAGAAGCTTAGCACTGTAGCACTGTCATCCCATTGTTCATGGATTTGCTCGAGCGGGCACCAGTAACATCTCCATTGTGAGACTTGTTGTTACTGTTTTTGGCATATCGAATACACCACGGATAGCTTGCCAGGCTCTACTATGTGGGCGGCTGTGTGGGCGGGATACTCTCAGTAGCTTGCCTGGCTCTCCAAGAGTACAGAGGAATCGAACCCAGGTCGGCCGCATGCAAGGCAAACACCCTACCCACTGTGCTATCACTCCAGTTCGATCAGAAACTTATCAACATTAATTGACATTTATTAAGATTTTATGTAAACATGTACTATGTTAAATAGACTATCTCATTAAATTATTTAATCGTGGGTCCAGAGGTATAGTACAGCCAGTAGGGCACTTGCCTTGCACATGGTCATCCCAGGTTTGATCCCTGGCACTCCATATGGTCTCACAAAATTTCCAGGAATGATCACTGAGCACAGAGCCAGGAATAAGCCCTAGGTACAACTGAGTGTGGCCCAACAAAACAAACTAAAATTTCTAAATTGTATCTTTTCAGTAAATCTTACACCATAATCATAATTCAGGGTAGGTGTGGATGAAGTAAAAAATATAAAACAGGGGCTAGAGTGATAACACAGCAGGTAGGGCATTTGCCTTACATGGGGCTGACCTGGGTTTGATTCCCAGCATCCCATATGGTCCCCTGAGCACCACCAGGGGTAATTCCTGAGTGCAGAGCCAGGAGTAACCCCTGTGCATCACTGGGTGTGACACATACAAAAAATATTTATATATATATATACATATATATATATAAAACATATTTAGGTCTTACATTTTATCACTAAAAAACTAAAACTAAGTCCCAATCACTGCAAGAGTCTACACTCTTAAAGAAAGTGAACTGATTCCCTTAATAGAATAGGAAGATGGAAATTTGAGAGTACCCTGGCAAACCTCTCAGAAGTATTTTAATGGTCTCTTCCATTTCTCCCAATGCCAATTTACTTTATTGTTCAAAATATAAAATTTTTTCATTTAAAAGTTTTAAAGTAGCTTTGCCATCATTTTAAAGACAGTTTCATCCCAAGAGTTTGCAGACTCAAAAGTCAAGCTTGATTGCATTTTTAATGCTTTCAATTAACAGATTGCTAAACATTAATACTGTCTTCTCCATCGCCATGCTTATGAAGATATCAGTGATATGTTAACCTAAATCTAATTTTTAATAGATTTCAGGAACTGAATTTAGCATGTAACTAACTCAAAGCTAATAATAAAGCTAACACTATATATTTACTTTCATACATCATATTTTCAGCAGAAGTACACTATTTTTTATTTTATAAAAATAACCCGAATGTTTTCCATTTCACTTCCAGTGTTTTCCCAAAGTAAAATCTGACTCATTTTTACATGTAGTAAAATTTCTGGGACAATCTTTATTTAAACAATTAGAGCACTAGGATGCAAAAAATGTGTCTAGTGTAGTAGATACAGAAACAACGTGTGTTATAATTCCCATTTAAGTTTTTTTTTACATATTACAGGGTACAAGAAAAATTTTGAGGATCACGTGCTATCCAGTAGACCATTTAATGAACCTAATTGGGGTCAAAATTAAATGTAATTTTAGATTATAGGACAAACTTGCATATCTATAATCCTTAACCACAAAGCAAAGAAAAATTTCTGTATTTCTATACACATGATTCTGAATCTAAGATATAGTTAGTTTGACATCACGCAGATCTAAAACTAATATGTACATATAAACATACGTGTATGTTTAATGTAAATTTTGAAGGAAAATAAAAAATAAATTTTCATAACTTTTATTTTGAAACAAAGCATTGAATATTTTTATTCCTTTCTATAAAATACTATGCTTCATATGCTTCTAAATGATATATTATATAAGTATAAATAGAACCAAGAATGACACTAGTGAATGGTTATGTAGGTATTTTATATACTCACTATGATGAAAACGTTAGTCCTGTTAATCTTCAAAGGTCGAATATATTACCTACCATGGCTTGTTTGATTATAGCTGACAAATAGAAAACAGATTCAGCTTTTGGTTGAGGATAGAGATTAATGACAAGAATATTGAGAATATTCATTGTCATTCTCCATACTTAGTTAATATTCATTTTATCATCATGACTAAGGCATGTTATTAATTGCTATTTAATTTTTGACAAAACTACTTGCAATATATTGTTGCACAAAAAAAGATTTTAATTCACAACCGTTGTCCGAAGTTCTTTCTATCACTTTTAAAATAATAGCACTTATACCAATCATCGAAGATATTAGTTGTAAAACTTTTGGAATATTTGAATCAATATCAGTGAATTCTATTTTTATAATGGAACCAAGCATTCCATTTTGTCTTTGGTTTATATTTACAATTGATAGATATCCATTGTATTTGCCTTATACTAAAAACAATTATTTAACTCGAATATATAGATATATTTATTTTGGGTAGGATTTTTATACAGTACTTGAATCATATAGGGACGAGTAGCTTCCTTATCTCCATTGTTCATGGCATCTAAGCTTATATTCATCCAGATTAACCAAGTATCAACATTTAGACTTTTTCATATGCATAAGAAATTTGTTTTATGTATCATGTATTTACGTGGAGGCTGTGACTTAGTCTTCTTATCTTGTGTTGTCTCTACATCTGTGTGAGGACATTACCCAATTAAAAAATATCAAGTTATTTTAACTTAAGAACTTTCTCTAATGATGAAATATACTTTATTGTCTCAGTTGGAGGCAATCTATTTCTTGCATGTGAAGGTAGCCACGTTTACTTATAACAGCATGTTAAACATTAACAAAAATTAAAATCCTCCAATAAATTTTCATCATGTCACTCTGATTTTAAAACTTAAAAGAAAATGCCAAAGGGGACACATGACATGTGAGGGATTAACTGAGATGTGAAAGTCCTTTCTTTATGTCTTATCTTGTGAATTCATGGTCAGTTTTCTCCCCACTAAGTAAGTAAACATTTTCACTTGAACACATGTCTCTGTTTGTCTCTCTCCCTTCATATTTCCTAAATAAAACTATTTTACTCTGCTAAGGATTCCTTCTTCCCTCTCGGAGAGCCTGGCAAGCTACCAAGAGTATCCCGCCCGCATGGCAGTGCCTGGTAAGCTACCCGTGGTGTACTCGATATGCCAAAAACAGTAACAACAAGTCTCACAATGCAGACATTACTAGTGCCCGATCAAGCAAATTGATGAACAACGGGATGACAGTGCTACATTGCTACAGTACTTTGCTAAAAATATGAATGCCTGGGAAAATAACATTAATAGAAGTAGGAAGAGGAGACTATGAAGTTTAATAAAAAATAAGAGAAGAGTAGAATTTTGCCACAGCTTGATTTTAATTTGAAACTGTACAAAATGATTGGAGAGTTGTTTGAAGAAATTAAGTATTGGCTCTATTGACTGTTCATCAGTCTTGGCTGATACTAATTAAAATTTTAAAAATATTCTAAGTAAATATAATTCTCTGAAATGAAAGCTAGTTTGATATTCATGACATGCAGGATTCAAAGAATGGTATAAGCTAAGAAGTAGCATCTTCTAGAGATGATCCTGCTTAACCAGTAGACTTAATTAAACGACATGATAAATATTTTCCACTTTCCCTATGGTGATATTTGCACTATATAGGAAGTTCCAATATATATGCATTGATTCAAAAATCAAACATGAACCTGGCTTTATGCACTGCTTCTACTCACAATCTATTTGGACTCTATCATTTGTAATAAAGCATATTCCTAATCCACTTTAACTTTTCTCAGTGATAAATTTTCAAATGATCTCTGATTAGGAAAGTGTAGTAAGAATAAATTTAGTTTTATGCTTCTGATTACTGTCACAAGTCATGTCCATTGTTTTAGTTGTAAATTCAACATAGATCTAATTTCTTTAAAGAGCAGAGATAACACACCTTAAAATCATAAAGTATATTTCACTGATAAAATTTTGAGATAAAGCACTTTTCTAAGTAAAACATTTATGTTTTAATTGTAAAATTAAAATCAAACAAACTAAACCTTGCTCCCCCAGCATCTTCTAAATGAACATTAGCTAGTGCTTGCTTTTATGTGATCAAACCTTAGGACTTTGTCATTTGGCCATGAAGATCTCACAACCATAAATCAATAAAACCTTATGGAGAAGAAATACAGCTAGTCCCCAAAGCACTATGAATATTATCAGCAAAAAGTTTGTGGTGAGAGAGAACAAAGTCAGATCCAAAGCTACTGCTTTTCATTTAGAATACAAGGCTGTTCAATAGAACGCCATCTTTCAAATAAAATCCCAGCCGTATACATCCATTTGTAACTGTGACAATTAACAGTTTCTTTTTCCCATTTGAAAATTGTGGGAAAGATGGTTTTGATTATGATGGTTATTTATTCAAGTTATTTCTGCCCTGAGATTTTTGTTAGGTCTCTACAACGTCTCTACAGTATGCTGTGTTCATTGCAAAGGAAAAACCAAAATTACTCTATTAAGTGACCCTTGAAAATTTCCCCAAATCCCCATTTGGTTTGGATTTCCCTTAATCTATTCTAGGATGATAATATAGCAGAGGAAAGCATATGGTCCTAATAGCTATTCAGACCAGATGTTAGTTGTCTAATACATATCCTATTCCGCCCTGGCTGAACAGAGGAGTTTATAAGAGAAGATGGGGAAGTCGTTAAGTAAAAACCTTGTACATTCCACTATTCTCACCAGCTTGCAAAAGTTAAAAGTTCTAGAATGCCATACCTCCAGTTCTGTCACTTTAAATTTCTGTTTAATGTGAACAGATTAAATGTATAAAGGGAGGAGTGGGGTGAGGGAGGGAAAGACACACCTGAGAGGATAAAATATACATCCCGGACATCAGTTGAAAAAATGTAGGTCTGAAAACAAGGTTTACTCTTTATCCAGACCTCAGTTATCTACAGCAATGAACACGCAAAACCTCCTTTTCTTGAGGAATTAACTCTTCCACTCATGTTTTCTAAATTAAAGTATATCATTGTCCCAATTCTTGGAATAGAAAGCAGAGTTTGGTCACACTGGGAGCACAATACACATTAACTGACCTAATGAACAGAAGTAAAATTATGTTGAGCTTTTTGGTGATCAATACTCTCAATGTAATTTTAAACACTTTAGTTTGAGCAAATGAAGCAATATTTAAATGCCATGTTATGTACTTTATGTACTACTTGGAGTAATTAAAATCAGTTATAGACTGACTAAAGTGATTATGGGGCCAGAAAGATAGTACAGCAAATGGACACTTGCTGTGCAAGTGACTGACCTAGATCCAATCCACAGCACCCCATATGTTCCCCTGAGCCTGCATGAGTGATCCCTGAATGCTGAGTCAGAAGTAAGTTAGGTTCTTGGTTTGGAGGGCAGGGGCAAAACTTTCAGGTGTGGTCCAACCACCATTGTCACATAGTGATTATATTTCCTTTTCTTACTTCAAGTGGTAATGATTGTTCTTAATGCAGAAAAACATTATTTTTTATTTAATATTGTGAGAGGAAAAACTTGCTTTTAATACTCATGCTAATATCCCTTTTAACAAATAAGTCACAGTAAGATGTCCATGCCAGTTACCATCATTGGGGTTAAATAAAAAATTTGATGACCAAGTATTCAAGCTGTATATCAGGAATGATCTACTCGGTTGTTTAGTACTATAAAAAAATAGGAGCATAAAATGAAGCATTTTTTACATGGGTAATTATGAAGAGAGACACAAATATGGTGCAAAATTGAAAACCTTCTCTTCCCACATAGAGAAAAGACAACATTGCCCTTTATAGGCCAATTGGAAAGACTTTTTAATGAGAAGTATGGTTTGAAGGATAAATACTGTATGTTATTGTTTTAATCCTTAAAATCTGTTTTCACTAATTGATAATCACTGGCAAGTAAGGGCTGTTAGTGATAAATATAGTTACGATGCTTCCGTCTTCATTTGCAATGAAAATCTGCTTAAAAAAACAATTTTTAATCAACATGAGCTAGAAAGAGAATCGAGGTCATGCACTGCCTACAAATTGTGTACACAATTCTAAAACTGAAAACACTGGCATTCTCACCAGGCCTCCATGAGTCTATGAGTTCTTCTTGAGTAATGACCTTTTCTATAATTATAAAAGGGTTTGGGGTCTTGTAATTAATGAGAAGAAGAAGGAGAAGGAGAAGGAGAAGGAGAAGGAGGAGGAGGAGGAGAAGGAGGAGGAGGAGAAGAAGAAGAAGAAGAAGAAGAAGAAGAAGAAGAAGAAGAAGAAGAAGAAGAAGAAGAAGAAGAAGAAGAAGAAGAAGAAGAAGAAGAAGAAGAAGAAGAAGAAGAAGAAGGAGGAGGAGGAGGAGGAGGAGGAGGAGGAGGAGAGGAAGAGGAGGAGGAGGAAAAGGAGGAGGAAGAGGAGGAGGAGGGGGAGAAAGAGGGGGAGGAGGAGAAGGAGGAAGAGGAGGGGGAAGAGGTGGGGAGGAGGAGAAGGAAGAGGAGGGGGAGGAAGAATGTGATGGAGAATGAGAAAGAGAGAAGGAGGGGAAGGAAGAGGAGGAGAAGGAGATCAAATACAGACTGTAGTTCTGTAGTTTTGCTGGAAAACTATCCAGGGAATCATATCATTAACATAAATCTGGAAAATCTTGCTTGAAGAAGTTAATGGACAAGAGAATTCTTCAATTTCAAAGGATAACAGCAAATCTCTGTAGATTAGCAAAATATGCTATTTCTGAGGCTGGAGTGATAGTACAGTAGGCAGAGCACTTGCCTTGCATATGACTGACTTCGGTTCAACCCCTGGCATCCCATATGTTCCCCCAAGCACTGCTAGGGATAATTCCTGAGTGCAGAGTCAGGAGTAATCCCTGAATCACCATCTGCACTCCTCCCTCCAAAAGCAAGGAAACAAAATAAAGCAAAACATTATATATGCATCTTTTCTGTAAGACTTTCAGTCTTTGGAGAGAACTTAGTAGTGGCTAAATTTAACTTTCTACGCTTGCAGAGTTGGGGGCACCAATAACGTCTCCATTGTGAGAGTTGTTACTGTTTTTGGCATATCAAATACGCCACGGGTAGCTTGCCAGATGCTGCTGTGCAGGCAGAATACTCTTGGTAGCTTGCCGGGTTCTCTGAGGGAGAGGGAACCCAGGTCAGTGGCATGCAAGGCAAATGCCCTATCCGCTGCACTAAAAACATAATAAACAAACAAAAAATGATTGGACTCTTTGGGTTCCTTAGTGAAGGACCAGAATCTAGAATCATTTTGTTATCAAAAGTAAACTTGATTCAAGATAGAATTTTTTTGAATAATTGGTATGTAAATTAAATGCGGTAATTCTTGATAGCCAAATATCAAATGAAACACATCACCAATGTGACTATCTCAAGTACTAGATTAAGAAACTGATACCATAGCTACACAGAAAATCTTTTCAGACCCTAGAGATCTAGAAAAGAAAGGCAGAAAAAAGAAGAAAAATCTCCTAAATTGATTGCTCTGGAAAAAACATGCAAAATGTGGCACATGCACTCACTATTTGCTATTCATGATTACACTATAAAATAGGTCAAACTGCTTTGCTTATGTAAAATAAGAATACAGAGTTACAGGACAGGAAAATGGAACAATTTGCCCAAAGGGCATAAAGAACTTAAATTGGGGTGGAGGAACGAGTAGGGTTGTGTGATTAGAGTAGTCCTTTACCTGGATTTACTTGGATTTACTTAATTTACCTGGATTTACTTGGATTTACTTGATTCTGAGGTTCACACTCTTTCTACACTAATACAACAGCCCTACATTAGAAATTCTTGGCTCTGTCATCCATGAATCACTCCTACAGAGCCTAGAAGACACCGGCTCTAAAGGGGTAAAAGAAAGGATATTTGAACAGGAACTTAACAAAAGTGGAGGAGTACTTTTTTTCCCCAGCTAGTCATGTAAGGTTGCTTACTTATATGAAGGAAATTGGAGAAATAATGAGTTTAATTTTAATTATGTTCCACTGAAGATGCTATGTGACATCTGTTGATATTTGTAAATATGGCTTTGCAGAGAGGGCTAGCTTACAGAAACAGTTATTTCTACATAAATAGTAACTGAATACTTGACAGTAGAGATTACTTTGAAATGATATTAGAAAAGGCTCAAAAAGGGAACATCAGGGAGCTTATTTAAATTTTTTTTAATTTATTTTCATTTTGGAGTCCTCTTAAGTTCTCAGAAATCCCGCGGGTGGGGCCTATAGCTGGTGTAGCTCAGGGCACCATGTGGTACTGGGAATCAAATCCCTGTAGGACACTAGCAAACAAGCACTTTAAACCCTGAACTGGTTCTCTGGTGCCACGGAGAGTCTTGATTTTGAAAAAAATTATTGAGACTTCGTGATTTACAAAGAAATTCATAGTTGATTTCTGACATAAAATCTTCCAGCATTAATACCATCACCAGGGTCAACTTTCCTCACCATTGTCCCCAATTTTCCTCTTTCCCCCAAGCCTGTCACCTAGGTGGATGCTTTTTTATGTTTGGTGGTTGTAGTTTGGAATTCATGCTTTCAGTTTTGTTTGTTATATAGTTTGGATGCTTAGATGGACCAGTCTACACCTCACATCACCACCTGCCCCCTGCCTCTATTACCTCCAGTCCTCTTCTTACTTACCCCATTCTGGTTTCTTTCCTTCCCTATGCTTCTCAGTTCTATAATCTAGGGGATTCTAGATGCCTAGCATTTCTCTATCCTGGTATTATATAGGCCACAAATAAGTAAGAGAATACAATATTTTTCTTTCTTCTTCTGACTTGATTTGCCTAATGTGATATCCTCCAGTTCATGGTGTTTGGAAATCTGACAGTATCACTCAGGAGAGGCTTTCAAGAAAGCAAGGCCATCAGTAGGACATGCACAGAGGGCAGATAAGAGATGCAAACCCACAGCTACACTCCTCTGACAGAAGTCTGCTGCCTCCCACGTGCAGAGTCTCTTTGCTCTGTGCACTACTCATTGTTCAGTTTTCTGACTGTATTTTCTGATTTAACAAGAAAGATTTGTGAAAGCATTCTCTCATGGTTTGAGAGGGTTGTTAGAATTTCTGGGTTAAAAAAAAGTACATGGGTTATTATTTTTTAACCTTTATATTTTGTATTATTAAAATTGTAAAATATGGTTCCAGTGCCCACGCCAATTGTATTCCTATGGCTCTAGTACCCATGACATCAATATAGTTGGATGGTGAGAGTGAGTGTGGAGACTTGCAATTTCTATAAAAGCAGATTTTTCAGTTCTCAATTGAGTCTATTGAATGAGAAATGCTTATGATGGAGACCAACAATGTGTGTCTTAACAAGCCCTGATGATCATGATGCTCCCTAACATTTGAAAACCAATTTAGAATACTTTGATTCCAGATGATAGAAAGGTAGATTAATACTAAAAGAGACCATGAATGGATATCAGAAATTAAAAATTAAATCCCATCTCCATCGCCCTTTAATTTTTTATGTTATCTGTTACAGTAATGAAGATAGCAGAATTGAGAGTGAATTCATCATCATCACTATCATCCCATAGATCATCGATTTTCTCGAGCTGTCTCAGTAACGTCTCCATTTGTCCAAGCCCTGAGATTTTAGAAGCCTCTCTTTACTCATCCTTCCCAACGGTGCCACATTAGAGGCTCTTTCAGGGTCAGGGGATGAGGCCCATCATTGTTACTGATTTTGGCATAAGAATACGCCATAGGGAGCTTGCCAGGCTCTCCCATGCGGGCAGGAAACTCTCGGTAGCTTGCCAGGTTTTCCGAAGGGGACAATTAGGCTATAAGATGTCTCATGGCCACAAAGCAGGAGCTTGGTTTTATAGTCTCTGGACGTTGGCCATTGATGGGATTACATGGCACTGAGGGCAGTTTATGGGTGTGACTTCCTAGCTACTGGAAAATGAGGGATCTGGGTGGAAGAGGCCCAGTCCTGATCTGAGCAGGCTTGGAGATCTCAGCCCCGGGTTACACATACCTGGGTTTCTCTGCCGGTTCCTTCATGTGTGAGGCTCCTCCAAACATGTGGATAGGGGCCTTGAGCATGGCTGTGACTGAATTAAAAAACATATATTGTGTCATGGAAATAGAAGTTTATGGGTTTGGCGAACTTTTATTGAAGAAGTAGTAGCTGTCAAATAAGAAGGGAACAGCTAAATAAGTCAGTTTTTGTGTCCATTCTTCATTTGTAATTAACATACACATTGTAAATGACATACACATTGTCTTCTCTTGGCAACATCAATGAACATTTCACACTATATGCTTAGTTCTGAATTTTCTCTATCTCACTAGAAACTAAAGTTATTACATTCGGTTACTTACTGGTGTTCTGTGAAATTCAAATTTCTTTCCTGTACCTTTGTCTTTAGATGTAAGAAAATTATAAAATTTTAGTTTTCACATTGTTTGTGAATGCATACACATAAACATACATTTGCATACAAACAATTGCATAAACATATTTAAAATTTTTGTTCTTTGTATTATAACTTCCTTGGTTTTAAACTGTACTTATTTTAATTGATTAATTAATTTTTCATTAAATCACTGTGAGATACAGTTACAAAGCTTTCATGATGAAGTTTCAGTCATACAATGATCGAACGCCCATCCCTCCATCAATGTTCGTTTTCAACCACCAATGTTCTCAGTATCCCTCCCACCACTCCTACTCTGTCCTACACACTACATCTGTGGCAGGCAATTTCCTTCTTACTCTCTCTCTACTTTGGGGCATTATGGTTTGCAATACATATACTGAGAGGCCATCATGTTTGTTCTTTTATCTACTTTCAGCACATATCTCCCATCCAGAGAGATCCCTCCCACCATAATTGACTTAATAATCCCTTCTCTATCCCAGCTGTCTTCTCCTCCATCTACCCCAGCTCATGAGGCAGGCTTCAAACCATGGAGCAATATTCCTGGCCCTTGTCTCTACTGTCTTTGGGTCTTAGTCTCATATTATGTTATTTTATATTCCACAAATAAATGCAGCAATTCTATATCTGTCCCTCTTTGTCTGACTCATTTCACCTAACATGATACTTTCCATGTCTGTCCAGTTACAAGCAAACTTCACGCCTTCATGTTTCCTAACAGCTGCATGTTATTCTGTTGTGTAGATGTACCATAGTTTCTTTAATCAGTCATTTGTACTCGGGCGCTCAGGTTGTTTCCAGATTTTGGCTATTGTCAACAGTGCCACAATGAACATACAGGAACAGATGTCATTTCTATTGTGCTTTTTTTGCACCCCTGGGATATATTCTCAGAAAGTGGTACTAATGCTGGTTCATATGAAAGTTCAATTTCTAGCTTTCTGAGGAATGCCCATATTGGTTTCCAGAAATACTGGACCAGTAGGCATTCCCACCAACAGTGATATGATAGAGTTCCTTTATCCCCATATCCGCTCCAGCACTGATGTGCGCCAGTCTCTGTGGTACTATTCTTATTTTAGACTACACTTAGTTTCATTGTCCAGCAACTGTATTAAAGTATCTACATATCTATATGTAGATTAATGCATACTACCAATGTAAGGAAAATCTTCATGTATATCTCAGATGACAAACCATACCCATTTATTATATGTAGGCAATTACTTATTGCTTTCAGTTCATGCATTTATTAATCAACTTACCTACATTATTTGGATTTATAAGTTTATTATGTATGAAGGCTGGAGCAATAACAGCAGTCGGGCTTTAGCCTTTCACGAGGCCGACCTGTGTTCGATTCCTCTGCCCCTCTTGGAGAACCCGGCAAGCTACCAAGAGTATGGAGCCCACACAGCAGAGCCTGGCAAGCTATCCGTGCATATTGGATATGCCAAAAACAGTAACAATAAGTCTCTCAATGAGAGACGTTACTGGTGCCCACCTGAACAAATCAATGAACAATGGGATGACAGTGATGACAGTGAGAGTGACTCGGGCCAAAAACTCCATCAACATCTTAATACTAGTTATTTTTGTATGGACACAGTATTAATTTCTTAATACTAGTTATTTTTATATGGACACAGTAAGAGATACATTGAGGCTTCTAGGGCAGCTCTCCTGGCAAAATCTTGCCATAGACTCAGACTACAGATTACAGTGCTCAGGCCAGCTTAATCATTCCTAACCCTAGCAGGGTCCAAATCTAGTTATTACTTTTTGGATCATGATAGCATTTGTCCATAACCAAGCTCTTAACTTACAGTTAAGCATTAGGCACTTTGGTCAGGCCCATCTCGATGTCAGGGTAGCACATAACTCACTGCTTGCCCTGGGACCATCCCATTGTCCCTTGCCGGGATGACAGTGAAAGTGACAGTGAATTATGTATGAAACCTTATTATGTATCATGTATTATTATGTATTAAACCTAAGTAGATCATTTATAATATATTCTGAAACTTGCTTTTAATCTTTTCAAGATCACTTGCTGAGATTATTTATGAAATTTAACCATGATGATGATATTGCTAATTATTTTCTATTGAAAACCCCACTATTTTGTAAATAGTTGTATATTTCTCCTTTTGCAAAGGCAAGAACTTTTCTACCTCAGATTCTAAGAGTATTGTTACATGGATTGGAGTATAATCATTACCAACTAATTTTCTCCTAAATAGTCAGTACTCCCAAGAAAAATATAAGATTTTATTGCTTTCATCCTTATCCATAACTGCTATTCTTATTCCAGAAGAATCTGGATGAATCTGATTAATGGGGAAGAATTTCTTATTGTGGGATTAATTATATTTCTTTGATTCTGAGATCAAGAATATTTTTATTTCTTTGATTCTGAGATCAAGAATATTTTCATATTTTAATTGGGTTTTATGGTTTCCTTTTGTGTAAATTCATACTTGTGATCATTTTTATTGGTTTTTCCTCATTCTTTCCTCCTTTCCTTTGTAAAAAAGCTATTTCTAGGAGACTTATATCTGTGGTGTGTAGTGTAAAATACGTTCCCTCAGTTTGTGGGCCATTTAAAAAATTTTTTATTATTAACTTTAACTACAGGCAAATTTAAATTTTGTAATGCAATCATATTTATTAATCGTCTAATTTATGTATGAGTTTTCAGTGTGCTTAAGAAATAGTAACCTGTGAATATAAATATATTCTTTTCATATTCTGAAATTTGATTTTAAATTTAGATATTTAATCCAGCTGGAATTTATTTTGGGGTATGATGTGACACAGGGATCCAATTATGGTTGTTTTTTTTTTCCACATGGATAACTAATTTTTCCAGAAGCATTTAGCAAGTATTTCATTTTTCCCATTGATCTGCAATGCCAGTTTTGCCTAATATCAAGTTTCCACATGTTTGTGTGTGTCTGAGTTTTCTATTCTACTTTTCTATGCTTGTGAAAATAACATATTGTCTGAATTACTACAGCTTTATAAATCTTCATATCTGATTATTACCTTGCTCTTCTTTCAAGTAATTTTTATAAATATTTTGCTTTCACAGTATAGAATTAGAACTTAAAAATGCATCGAATCAACAGTTAAAAATTAAATTTTTTTATTTAGCACAGTTCTCAAATATTTGCTTATAAGTCTTTCAACAAAATTTAGTTATTTTCTTACAAATCATACATATTTATAGTTTTATTTATAGTTCCCAGTAGGTTTTTTAAATTATATTCTAATATTCAATGTACATTTAAATTGAAAAAAATTTGACTTCTTGCAAAGAAGAATGCAAGAATAATGTTAATTTTATAAGTTGACAGTATTTTCAAGTCTATAAAAACTGTTGTTAATTCTAAGAATTTGCTAATAAATCTTTGTTACCTTGCAACTTTAACTTCCAAAATTAATGCAAAACAGATTAGAACTTAATGACAAATTCAGTCAAATTTTACAAAGTTTTTCATCAGCCACTGTTATATTTTTCATTATTGTTGCTATTATTTGTGGAAAAGATGAGGTTTAAATTTCTAAAGAATATTAATTAATCAAAAATTTATCTTAATTGCATTCAAATTTTGATAAATACTGTGTTTAATGCTTTCTTTTTCATCTTTATCATATTGAGAAAAAAATGTAGTTCTCAAACTATAGTGACATAATTGTTTGCACAGAATTTTCTAATGTAGTATTTAAGTTGTTTAAGAATTTATATTTTTTAACTTTTAGTTAGTTTTAATGCAGTGTAAAATCAGTGGGGGTGAAGGGCATAGTGCAAAAAGACTTCAGATTATGGTGAAGTTTTTAAAATATTGTTGTGAGATTTGGAGAAAGACCCACTTTGCATTTCATACAAGGACCCTCAAAGTAAACTTGGAAGAGCTTACAATCTCCAAACAAAATATTTACAAAACCTTTACTATTCCACAGTTCACTACATTACAGCCGTTTTTGCATACCCATTGCTGCTATGAGAAAGAAGTTCAAAGATATCAGAACCTGTTTTCAAAGATTTTGTACCATATATGGTTCTAGAGATCAAATCCGTATAGGCATATGCAAGCCAGGTGCCATATCTGCTGTATTAAATCTCTTTGGCCCCTATTCTATAGAATTCCTCTGAGTCAGAACCTGGAGAAACACACAGTTTGGGGAGGTCATTACTTTAAAAAAATTGTGGAGTTCCACATACAGCTATGCTGAGGGCTTATTCCTGGTGTTGCAATCAGGGATCTCTCCTGGAGGGCTCGAGGACCAAATGGTGTACTGGAAATTGAACCCCAGTTGGCTGCATGCAAGGTAAACACTGTACCTGCTGTACCATTGTTCAGGCCTCCATAGATAACTCATGTAACTCTTCTATTTGTAGCTGAGACTTATTCCTTCTGTATTTTCTGTGGAACATGTGCACATGTGCACAGACACACACACACACATACACACACACCACACAAAGGAAGGAAGGAAGATGAGGGAAGAAAGAAAGAAAGAAAGAAAGAAAGAAAGAAAGAAAGAAAGAAAGAAAGAAAGAAAGAAAGAAAGAAAGAAAGAAAGAAAGAAAGAAAGAAAGAAAGAAAGAAAGAAAGAAAGAAAGAAAGAAAGAAAGAAAAAGAAAGAAAGAAAGAAAGAAAGAAAGAAAGAAAGAAAGAAAGAAAGAAAGAAAGAAAGAAAGAAAGAAAGAAAGAAAGAAAGAAAGAAAGAAAGAAAGAAAGAGAGAAAGAGAGAAGAGAGAAGAAGAAAGAAAGAAAGAAAGAAAGAAAGAAAGAAAGAAAGAAAGAAAGAAAGAGAGAGAGAGGAGAGAGAAAGAAAGAAAGAAAGAGAGAGAAAAAGAGAAAGGAAAGAAAGAAAGAAAGAAAGAAAGAAAGAAAGAAAGAAAGAAAGAAAGAAAGAAAGAAAGAAAGAAAGAGAGAGAGAAAGAAAGAGCAACCTAAGATTTTGTCACAGAAATAGTATTTCCTTTAAAAATAATTTTTAAAATACCACCATCCCCAGGTAGAAAGTTGCATATGCCATATATAGAGAGAGAGCTCAACAAACCTTCACTTTACAAATTCACATATTCAGTGGTCTTACACTGTTTTTAGCTTTTGGGGTTGGGGGTTGGTATTGGGCCATTCCCAGCTATGAGAAAGTCATACTCTGGGCTCTGTGCTCAGGGATCACTCTGAGTCCTGAGCACAGATGCTCTAGGGATCATATGGGTGCCAAGGATCAAATCTCTGTTAGCTACCTGTTAGGCAAGCACCCTGCCCTCTCTATTGTGCTATCTTTCTGCCCCTACAATAACTATTCTTATTGATAAAATATAACGAGGACCCAGACAGACATGTATTACTTCCAATCAGTACTTTCTCCTTTACTTCCCAAAGGCAACCACTAACTTGACTTCTAACAGCAGAGGTTAGTTTTGCTTCTTTTCATATTTAAATAAATGAAGTCCACAATGTGTATTTACTTGTCTAGTTCCTTTCATTTAGTTATCCCTTATCATGAATACATCATAATTTATCATTATCAGTGCTTGGTTGCTTTGAATACTGCTGTTCTGTGTATCCCCTTTGCTGCACAAATCTGTGTGCATTTCTGTTGCATATATATTTAGGAGCATAAATGTATCACCAAAGGATCAGCTGCAGTAATTACTAAAGAATTTTTCAGATTGGTTTACATTTTAATCAGAAGTATGTGAGATTTTCAGTTTTTCCACTTTTTTACATTGATATAGTCTCCAGTCTTGTCGCTTATAAATCTTTTTGAGAATGCTATTTAAATGGAAGCATACAACACATGCACCATTTTGATACTGTCTTTTTTTACTCAATACGTCTTTGAAAAACAGTCAGTATATTCCTTTGTATTGCTGAAGAGTACGCCATTGTAAACATGTACCTTATTTTTGTTTCTTTGCTTTTTTAAAATCCACGTGTTTACTGAGTTAAATTTAAACTATTTCCATTTTATTTTTGTGATTACCAATAGAGCTGACTAACATTTTTGTGGAATTTTTTTATGAATCAAATTGCATAATTGTTAGACATAGGACTGTCGGTTCATATAGGAGCTTATGTTCATCTTCAGAAGAGACACATGAAAAATATTTTAGAATGCCTGTAGCATCTCTGCTAACAATTTATAAGATCCTCACTTATTACAAAGCACTTGGCATGGACAGATTTTATTTTTTTTACTTTAGTCACTCTAATATATGTGTGGTGCTATTGCATTATCACTTAAATTTGTAGTTACCTAATTTCTAGTGATTTTAATCTATTATTTTCCCCATTTGACCATTTACCACTCAAATTTATTATATAACTTTATTTATGAAGTGTCTATCAAGGATTTTGTGATTTTTAATTGGGTTATATCATTCTTATTGTTAATTTAAAAGTCCTTAAATATCCTGCTTAAAAGTTAGTTTGCTGGCCCCTCTGGCTACTGATTAAGCTGCTTAATTAACAGCCATGATCCCAAAGACCCGTGAATGAATCTTGGAACACAGTGGCTTTTCGCAGAAATCCCTCCAGATTTAATTATTAAAATTTCAAAATTTAAAAACCGCGTGGCTACTATAGCTATGCTACTCATAATCTGCAATAGAAAACAAATTGTCTAACGTTGCCTTTTCGGCAGGTCTGAGTGTTGGGGGAAAATCCCAAATAATAATGGTAGGTCTGGTGTCGAAATACTGAATGTGATCAAAGTAGAAAGAGAGTGATGTGGAAATCATCTGCCACACAGGTAGGGGAAGAGTGTGGGATGGAGGGTATACTGGGGTTTTTTGGTGGTTAAAAATGTGCACTGGTGAAGGGATGGGTGTTTCATCATTGTATGACTGAGACTTAAACCCTAAAACTTTGTAACTGTTCTCATGGTGATTCAACAAATAATTTTTTTCTCTGATTTTTGGGTTACACCTGGTGATGCTCAGGGGTTACTCCTGGCTTTGCACTCAGGAATCACTCCTGGTGGTGATCAGGGGACCATATGGGATGCCTGGAGAAAAACCCAGGTCAGCCTGGTGCAAGGCAAACACCCTTCCGGCTGTACTATAGCTCCAGTCCCCAATAAATAAATTTATTAAAAAAAACAAACCAGTTAGGTTGCAGATTTTTCTACTCCTTTTTTTTATTCCCTTAATACTATATTTAACAGAATAAATTTTTAAAAATTATAATAAACTCTATTTATTTGTAATCATGCTATTTGTGAATGTATAAGTATACATTTCCTAATTCTAGATAAGAAATATTTTCTTTGCTTGCTACTTTTCTTCAAAAGTTTTAAAAGTTTTATAAGACTTTGATTACATTCAAAGTCTCAGCAAGAATTTTTTTTTTTAGATATGGAAGTTGATCTTCGCATTTCGTTCAATAAAATCTATCTTGCTTTGCTATTCCTCCTCCTCCTAAATTCGTTTCTCTGAGAGAAAGGTGATGGGCCCACAATGCCTGTGTCATGATCAGAACTGACCTCATCTAGGCCAGCCATTTCCCAGAGCAGTGCTTAGATCATACACTTAGATCTGAGGCCCATTTTGTGTTAATTTACATATGAAATATAAGTCATCCATACATAATATATATGCAGTAATAGGCATTATATAAAATATATAATAATGTATTATTATTGCATAATATAATTATGATTATATTAGTTATATAATTATATGGACAGTATACATATCAATATTATAGTGATTTCATACTACATATAAAATTAAGACATGTGATTATTTTAATAAATGTCCAAATTATTTTTTCTATACCATTTGTTGAAGAACTATCCTTTTATCCATGCAAATTCCTTGAATTTTTATTAAAAATTAATTTACAAATTTATGATTTTGGGCTGGAGCGATAGCACAGCATTTGCCTTGCACAGAGCCAACCCGGGTTTGATTCCTCTGCCCCTCTTGGAGAGCCCAGCAAGCTACCAAGAGTATTTCGCCTGCACGGCAGAGCCTGGCAAGTTACCTGTGGCATATTCGATATGCCTAAAAGAGTAACAAGTCTCACAATGGAGACGTTACTGGTGCCTGCTCAAGCAAATCAATGAACAAGACGACAGTGATATAGCAATACAATGATTTGTGATTCTATTTCTGAACTTTTAATTACTGTTTGTTTTTCCATGTATCTACTCCTTCACCAATACACCATTTTTTGACTACATAATAACGTGGGAAGTGAGGAATTTAGACAAGGAAAGAGTGTTTCCACCTCTCTTTTTGACTGGCTTCAACCAGCAGCTCTACTCTGGGAAATGGCTGGCCGAGATGAGGTCAGTTCTGACCATGGCACAGGCATTGTGGGTCCATCACCTTTCTCTCCTAGAAACAAATTTAGGAGGAAGAGAAATAGTGAAGCAAGATAGAGTTTATTGAATGAAATTCATAGATCAGCTTCCACATCTAAAAAAAAAATTCCTGCTGAGACTTTGAATGTAATTGTTAAATCTATACATTGATTTGAGAACAACTTGCATCTTTCAATCCATTTACATTGCTTGTAACACTACCCATTAGTCTTATTTGATTTTATTTATCCATATTTTATAGTGTTCAGCACATAAACCTTGTACATGATTTGATAAATATATATTAATATAATTCTTTTATTTTGAACTATTGTAGATGATTATTTTAACTGATTTAATTTTCTTTTTTTTAATTTATTTATTAGTGAATCACTATGAGGGTACGTAACAGATTTACCCATTTTCATACTTGTGTTTCCCTCATACAATGTTCAAGCACCCCCCTCTCTACCAGTGTCCATTCTCCACCACCAGTGAACCCAGTATCCCTCCCACCTCCCAATCCTTCCCCTTCCAACCCCCCCCCCCCCCCCGCATCCTTCCTCCCCACCTCTGTGGCAGGGCATTCCCTTTTGTTCTCTCTCTCTCCTTCTGGGTGTTGTGGTCTGCAATAGGGGTATTGAGTGGCCATCATGTTCAATCTATAGTCTACCTTCAGCACACATCTCTAACTTTAATTTAATTTTCTAACTTGTTATTGCCAAAAACATTAACAAGTCTCACAATGGAGACCTTACTGCCTACTGGTGCCCACTCGAGCAAATCGATGAGCAATGGGATGACAGTGCTACAGTGCAGTGCTACAGTTATTGCTAGTGGACAGAAATATAGTAGAATATAATCGATTGACCTGTATCCTTTTCCCTCTAAAAACATACCTATGATTTTTATTATTGGTATTTTGGTAGGTTTTTAGGAATGTGCATATACAAAACCACGGGATGTACAGTAGGAAACTTTTGGGTTTTTTTAAATGCAAAATAATTTTTATTGAAAGGAGTTTAGAGAAATGTAAGGGGCAAAGAAATACGTATTCAAGAGAAAACAAGGGCTTTAAAAGAGGAGGGAAAGATAAGATGTGCTTTGGGGAGAAGATTATATACAATTTCTCCAAACTGCCTTGGCTTGTAGTTTTTTAATTCATAAAAATTAATCTAGGTGTTGTCAAGGGAAAAACCTTGTACTCTTGACAATATTTTTGTGACCTTTAGATTCACCAGTTAGCTTCTCCTTTTCTGAAAAGATTCACTCAGGGTGCTGCCTCCAAATAGCTCAGGATTTGCATCTGAAAGGAGGTATTGTTACTCATGCCTTTGAGCTACTCCTGGGCTAGGCAATTTCTTCTGAAATTTTATTATTTTCCCAAAATTCTTTACCAGGGCCCTTTATCTACTTGCCTGCAACATTCCCACACTTTGCTCATTTTCAATCTGTGTATCTTTGTAATATGTTATTTTTTCCCCCTTCATTGCTGATTATCACTTCCTTTCATAAAGTTGAAAAAGAAAACAGTGGATATCTTTGTCTTCTCCCAGTCTGAGGGGTATTTATTTTCACCATGAAGTATGAAGATAAATTTTTTTATAGGGATCAATCATCAAACTGAAGAATATCTTTTCTATTCTTAAAATGCTTTAGTCATGAATGAATGAACGTAGAATTTTGTCAAGTATTTTTTTCTATCTTAATGTGGCCATGCATTACTTTTCTTCTTTAGATTTTGGGTAAGGTGGATAATATCAGGAGTGATTATTAAATCATTCTTGCATTAATCATTATTGTAGGCAGATAGGGAGCCCTGGCAATGTCATCATCATCATCATCATCTCGTTGATCATCGATTTTTCTCCAGCAGTCTCAGTAATGTCTCCATTCATCCTAGCCCTGAGATTTTAGAAGCCTGTCTTTACTCGTCCTTCCCAATGGTGCTGCATTGGGGGCTCTTTCATGGTCAGGGGAATGAGACCCATCATTGTTACTGATCTTGGTATATGAATATGCCACAGGGAGTTTGCCAGGCTCTCCCATGTGGGCAGAAAACTCTTGGTAGCTTGCCAGGTTCTCTGAGAGGAAGAACTAGGCTATAAGATGTCATGTGGCCACTTGGTTTTAATTGTCTCTGGATGTTGGCCGTTGATGGGATTTCACAGCACCGGGGGCAGTTTCTGGGTCTGACAGCCCAGCTACTGGAAAATTGGGGATCTGGACGAAAGAGACCCAGTCCAGATCTGAGTACTTTTGGAAAATAATAAAAAAGTTAAAAAGAGATTTCCTAACCTGAAATAGCCCAAATGCATAAAGGCCACGTCTCTTTGACTTGCAAATACTTAACTGTTTGGAAACAGAGTAACTGGTTATCCACCCAGAGAAGGTGGACCACTCAGAAAAGAAGATAATACAGCAGAATCTCTGAGATTATGTAGAAACTTTCTCCTGCAATTCTTTTCTTAAAGGATAACATCTTTGCTGACATGAGGATTGACTTTCCACTTCTGAAAAGACCACTTCCTAGCTCCAGCTGGAGTCCTGGGCTCTCTAGATAATTGGGTGGCAGGGATCATCTCTCACACCCTTAAAATAGGAGGAGTCTGTTGCCTCCTGGGGCTGGCAGTACATAAGCATCTGTCCTGACCCAGGAGAAGCATTTCCTGAGCACTGATGGCCCAGGTATGTGGAGCAGAGAGCTGAGAGGTAGAAGCAACTCTTGACCAGTTCACCTCTCTTAGTCAATATCATTCTATAGTCACATCTTAGTCACGGAATATGTGTATACATTTATATATAATATCCAGATCACATTCATATAATAATATATGTAAATATCATATATATTTTAATACATGTATATAAACATACAGCTTAGATTAAATTTGATAGTATCTTATTGAGGATATTTTCACTTAGCACCAATGTGGCCAAGATTTTTTTGCAATAAGTTTAACTATATATCCAACTTCATTAGTAGTTACAGAACTATTTGCACTATTAATCTCATCTTGGGTGAGTGGTATATAGTTTGTGATTTTCAAGAATTGCTCCATTTATTTTTATTTTTTATTTTATTTTTTTTGCTTTTTGGGTCACACCTGGCAATGCACAGGGGTTACTCCTGGCTCTGCACTCAGGAATTACCCCTGGCTGTGCTCAGGGGACCATATGGGATGCTGGGATTTGAACCCGGGTCGGCCGCGTGCAAGGCAAACGCCCTACCCGCTGTGCTATCTCTCCAGCCCCAAGAATTGCTCCATTTAATATAAGTTATTGAATTTATATGGATAGAATCATTTATAATGATTTTCTACCTTTTATTATATCTGAAGTTTCATATTTTTTATTTGAGCAAGCTGTATCTTCTCTGAGGTTGTTTTAGTTTTACTAAAGGCACAGCAAATTTAATGTTCCTTTTAAGAAATCATGGTATCAGTTTGTGCTTTCAATAGCTTTCTCTGTTATTTATTTTTGACCTTGTCTTTATAATTGTTCTTCTATTTCTTTGGGCTTACTTTGTACCTAATTTTTCCAGTTTTATTGACTAGGAAGTAAAGTAGAGGCTTTTCTTCTATTTTATATAACTAATTAATGCTATTTTTTCTAAGTATTTATGTAACTGCAGTGTATAAATTTTGATATATTCACCATCATTGTTATTCCATTAAAGTATTTTCAAACTTAGTTAAGACAGTCTTAGGTAAGTTATTTTTAGGTTATCTAGGTAATTAGAGCTTTACCTGTTAATGTTCTATAGTACATTTACTATAAATCTATTTGAACCAACTTATATGTTAATTTCAATAGGTAAAAGATGTAGCTAACCCCACAATCCCTGATACCACATAAGATCCCCAAGCAATGCCAAGAGCAATCTTTGAGAACAGAGCCAGAAATAAGCTCTGAGCACATCTGAGTGTGACCCTTAAAAACTAAACAAAGGTTGAGGCTGTATGTAGAGACAGAATAGAGGAAAGATAAATAAATATTATAAGTAAATAATAAAAGTTAATTTTAAGTTTATTTTTCATTGTATTATCATCAATCTTTGTGAATATTCCAAGTGATTTCAAATTAATTTATTCTGCAGTTGTTGAATCAGTGTTCACTAAATTCTTTTCCTATACTATAATAATTTTCTCCTCAAATACTTTGTTATTACCTAACATATACTAATATTATTCTTTGTTATCATTTTGAATCTCAATGGCCCAGTCTTTTTTTTTTAATATAGCTTTTGAGTCCACATCTGCAAATGCTCAGGGGTTACCTGGCTTTGCATATAGGAATTACTCCTGATGGTGCTCAGGGAACCATATGAGATGCCATGGTCAGCTGTGTGCAAGGCAAATTCCCTACCTATTGTTCTATCACTCTGACCTCCTTACGGTCTAGTCTTGCTAAAGTTCTATTACCTACTTCAATTTCATCGACTTATTTTTCATCATCTTCATTCAGCTTTTGAGTTCATTCAGTGAGGTTTCATTATATGATTATTTTTCAATGTTGACCTTTATATTTTTTATCTTCACTTTGCTAATACTATATTTTCATTCACTTTAAGAGTATATTTCTTCCTGAACATTTTGACAATTGCTGCTTGCTTTGAAGTCTATCTTTTATTTACAATATATTGTCATCACAGTGATGGCAATTGTTAATTTCCTTGGAGATTTGAGATTTTCCTTCGTGCTTTATATGTCAGTAATTTTTGGAGTATATCCAATACTTTCTATTAGTTTGCAGAAACCTAGGTCTATCCAAAATCCTGTGAAATATTGATATTTTTTTGTTTTAGCCTGTAATTAGCCTAGTTGTATTCAGCTCACACATTCTGACCAGCCTATAGTAGAATTTATTTTCAAAATGTCAGTTTAACTATCACAACCTTTAGAATCCCTAGGTGTATGCTAAGCAGTGGTCAGTCTAGATCTTACGTTGATATCTGCACTCTTCCTTTTCCAAAAGTCTTTCTTACATTTCTGTGTATGTGTGTGGAGGGGGAGGAAGGGGCAGGGAGGGGAGTGGAAGAGTGTAATGTATTACCAGGAAGACTCAGGATCAACCTAAGGGTTAAATAATGTTTAATAAATAATTTCTCTAAGCTTCTCTCTCTCTCTCTGTGATATCTCTCTGTACTTTCCAGATTCCTGTAAGAAAAAAAAAATGTGACTTTGCTTACCCTGTTCTGCTTTAATGATATCTATATCCAGGGCTAAACGGTGGAAGCACACAGGCATTACTGTCTCCTTTTTCTTGGTACCATCATTTCACAAATCAAAGCCTTAGATACACTTAGGCTCTGCTGCTGCTAATGTCACACTTGTCATCATCCCAGCTATGGGATATTCTAGGAAATCTCCTAGAATACAACAGAATCAACTAAATGAAGGGACCGAAGTGATAGTAGGGTGCTTGCTTATGCTGCATGTGATCAATCCAGGTTCAACCCCCAGGACCGCATATGGTCCCCTGAACATTGCTATGAATGATCTCCAAAGACAGAGCAAGGAATAAGCCATGAGTACTGTTGGTTGTGGCCCAAACTCTAAAAAATTGGCAGTGGGGATAAAGAAATTGATTCAAAGAAACATGAACAAAATAGGAATTTTTTTTATATCAAGTTTTAGATTTCTCCTTGCGTGCAACTGCAGCTAGATTTAGAGTGTTCTTCCTAGTCCTATATCAAGTGCTCTTTCTGAGTTTTTGAGTCAGAGCTAGCAGGAAGGATATACAGTACAACTGTATTAGTGCATAAAATCAGTGCAAAGAATTCTGGTATTCTGGTCTTCCGGTCTTCCTCATCCTGCCTTTTTAACCAGACTACTGTTTGGGGTTTTTTTTTTTTTTTTTTTTTTTTGCTTTTTGTGTCACACCCAGTTACTCCAGGCTTTGCACTCAGGAATCACTCCTGGCGATGCTTGGAGGACCATATGGGATGCTGGGAATCAAACCCGATCGGCTGTGTGTAAGGCAAATGCCCTACCCACTGTGCTATCTCTCCAGCCCATTAACCTGACTACTCTTGGGATTTTTTTCTTTCCCTTTGATTTTAAACATTAAAAAAAATTATTGTTATTCTTACTTAAAATAAAGCAGCAGCATCACTACATAAAAAATATTCTGTATTTTTTCAGAGGTGTGCTTAACTTCACTGTTACCTCCATGCAAACTTAGATTTTTATTGACTACTGTCTCATTCTTAATAGGGGAAAATTTATTTTATGAGTAATGCTAAAATAGGCCACTGTGACAAGGGAAAGCAATGTACTAATTTCCAACTTCCTGGATGAACAAGAGAAACAAACACACCTGGAGTTTGAGATGTTTACCTGAGGAAGAAGACATTCTAGGTGTGAGGCAATGCAAATAAGCACGTAACTGCTGACTATCAGATGGGATGTACTACTAAATGGGCACCAGCCCAGCTATTATCAACAGTGAACATTTAAAGACTTTTTTTTCTAAACTTATGGTTGACTTAGAAATAACAAAAGCCAAGAGATACTTCTGGATCTCCAAGGCAAGCTATCATCTGGGCTACCCCAAATGGGATGGGTGATCTACCAGGCAAACAGAGACTGGGAAGCTGAAAACCTCCACATTCCACAGCCTTTGTCTTGCTTGTGGCCAGACTCTACTACTAGGGATGAGCCTCAACCAAAATCACGATCACTTAAAATTTAACACTAAGTCAATGATGGTGGGAGAGATCGCTGGAGATGGGAGATGTCTGCTAGAAGTAGATAAAGGACCAAACATGAGTGTCTTCTCAGTATCTGTACTGCAAACCATAATGTCCCAAAGTAGAGAGAAAGACAGAAATTGTCTTCGCCATAGAGGCAGGGGTAGGGGTAGGGTGGGTGGTTCGGGAAAGATACTGGGGACATTGGTAGTGGAAAATGTACACTGGTGGAGGTATGGGTGTTCAATCATTGTATGACTGAAACTCAAACATGAAAGCTTTGTAACTGTATCTCACGGTGATTCAATTAAAAAAAAATTAACTCCAGCTTTATTATCCCATTCAAAATTTTTGAATTCCTGGAATTTGACCAAACTCTACACCACTGATAAGCCAGGAGTAGCATACCACTTTGGATGTAATGCAGCAAGCAATCTCAATTAAAAAAGTATAAACACAGAAGGCTGAATGAGTAACAACATGTTAAGATAAAACAATATTCACACACCTTCTTCTAAGGAAATATTTTTTGATCATTTTTAGCAAATTATAACAAGGACTATAAAATAAACTATTCAGAGCCTGCTATAGAGATTGAAGGGTGGTTGGGAAAATTGGAAATAATGGTGGTGGGATTGGTGTTGGAATATTGAGTATAATAACTTATGAATAACTTTATAAAAATTTTAACATCTCTAAAAACACTCCTTTTCCTTAAATTAATCCCATTTTATACTTCTAGGCCTGCATTTCATTGTAACAATTCTGCTTCGGAGGCTCATATGATTTTTTAAATTTCTTGTTAGATGGTTATATCTCAGTTATTCTGTCTTTAAATATTGTTTCTTCTCCCTTTTCTTGCTCTGCTTCTGGAACACCAATGACACGATATGGTGAAAGTTAAGCAAAAACACTGACTCTGCTGCCCGACCTTCTGTAGGGGAAGCTACAGTTGATATATCTAGATTTGATCCTACAGGAAAATTCCCAGGGAGAAACATACTGGGCAGTACACAGGAACAGACTGAAGCCAATCCTGAAGTATTCTCCCTACCTTTCATGCTTAGTACACTACCTATTTGACCATCTTTGTCCCTCACGATCTTTCCCTCTGCTTCAGTTTTTGTTTTGACTTTGTTCTTCATGGTATAATCGTCTCTTGGAAAAGCCATGCCTGCCATTGCTTGTCCTACTTATTTGACATAGTGCTCCTTACCTGTCTCATGATGCTTGTTCTGTTGTCCATGGGAGAAGTGGCTCCTCTAAAGGAGTAGGTTTTTGTGTGGCTCACAAATAGTTGTAGGTTATCTGACTCATGCCTCTCTCTCCTAATGTTGCATATGACTTGGGTTAACTGGGGAGCAAGAGAAGCATTAGGAGAGAGAGAAGAGAAAGAGTGAGAGAAAGAGAGAAGAGGAAAGAGAGAGAGAGACAGAGATAGAGAGATAGAGAGACAGTGAGAGACAGAGAGAGCTTTTATCTTCCTACTCAGTCTTCAGGGGAAGTTACTGAAAGATTCAGACTAGTAAAGTCAGCCATGAGCCCTTGCCTTATGTTGATTCAACCATTCCACCAGCCCCAGTAAGGAATCATAAAGCTACAGTCAAGGTCAACTTGATATTCTTGATATTGGTCCTCACCATCCAAAGTCTCAGACTAGAGCAAGGTACAGACCTCTACAGAAAAACAAAAGTATATCCTGACTTTTGACAGGTTCACAAGTCAATCAACTTCTTCTGAAACTAATTTCAGGAATGAGACAAATAGTGAACTAATATATTTCTTACTCAAGAAATATGAGAGAAACAAATTCTAGAGAGAGACTGAGTGCCTCGCCCAAGTGAAGATGTGGGACTTCAAAATGGGTATTGGATGTATTATCAAATTGAGTGTATTACCAAAATGGGTAATACACCTTTAGTGCTTTTGCAAAGTTAGTTTTTTAGGTTTTTTCCAAATTGGCTGCACTTGATGCTTTCCATATAGTTAAGAGTCTGTTGCTAGAATATTATCAAGAACGAGTTCTTAGAGCATTTGTGGTCTTTTATACTCTGTTTGGATCACACACAGTACTGCTTACTCCTGCCTCTGCTCTCAGGATCACTCCTGGCAGAGGTTAGGGGATTATATGTTGTACTGGATGGAACTACTTACATGGTAAGGACGGTGCTTACTGAGCTGTATCTCTGGCCCCTTCTTTCATATACTTATCATGCTCTCTTTGTTCCAGTAGAGCTTCTATCAGAGATCCAATCTTCTGGGCTTGCACTGACAGCTTTTATTTATGCATTTAAATAGGTTTTCAGATTTTATGCTTTGGAGTCTGCTGGAGTATTTTCTTTAATCCATATTTCTGGTATTCCCTTGTATAACAGCTTCTATAAATTTCACTTCTATAAATAAATAAATAACGTTATGCTCATTTTCCAGTCAGTGGTCTCCAAGTGATTTCTTCACCTTAGGTCACCACTATGCTCAAGGTTTTGGGCTTGTAGACATGCTTGTACTAATCCTTTTATACAATGTTACATGTTTTTGAAGTTCTTTCCTGAAATGAATGCACTTTTTCAGCACTTAAGTCATTATTATTTTTACTGATCTTGCTTCTATTGTACTGCCACTTCTCACATATTAAAAGCATATAAATGGTCCCTAAATAAATTTACTTATGTATTTGGCCTACACTATCATGTTTTCTTTTCAAAATAATTTTAAAAAATGTTCAGGTAGTAATAATTATAATGTCCAGATTTCTGATAGATTATTTTTAATGTTTATCTTTTTGGCCAGTTTCCAGACATGTCTTGAATTTTGGGGTCTTTTTATTTTTTGTTGACTGCAGAATATTTTATGTTTTCTGAATATTTTTATTTTTATAGAGGTTTATAAAGTTTATAGATCTAGTTTAAGGGCCTGGGTGATGAGATTTATCTCTAGAGAGGACTAACTTTTGCTTCATGAAGCATACAGACCATTTTACTTCAAGCTTGACTTTGCAACTATTTCAGAACGAAGACTTGTCTGTTTGGCTAACTCTCTCATACTCAGATACAGAGTTTTAGGAATTTCTATTAAAAGGTGTAAAGTGCATTGAAATTCATCCTCCCTTTCCCATAATGTCCTAAGGATTTGGCACATAGCAGTCACTAAGTAAGCTGATTAGAACTTAATATAATTAATTCACATAAGAGATGTTTCTGTTGAAATGAATTCCTTCACTCAAATAAAATTTAACTCTTGTCATATCATTTCAGAAATAAAATGGTTAAATGAAACAATTTTCCTTTGCATTTCCCTTATTCAGCTACGAAACTCCAAAGACTTCCCCAATAATTCAATCTTCACATTGTTATCTTCAGTAGCCTATGTCAATTCTTTTACTTATGGGGAAAAGGCCTTACACCATTTCAGACTTTGAAACATCTGAGATAGAACTCTAGAAGGTTTGTTTGGTTCAGTTGTGTATGACCTGAATGATCCACTAGCAACGTGGGCACAAATTCCAGCCTTAGAACTAATGCACATTTTCTCATAGGCACCGGTATTGTGATTTGCCCAAGAGAGTCTTTGTTCACACTGCAAGAGCAGGGAGATAAACATGTATTGGGCAGATTCTGATTCAGAAAACAAGGTTTCTTAGACACTGGCCCATTTGAATGGACGTCCAATATTATACAAATGACATTCTCTAAAGTCATTGTGGGAGTGGAGGAGGTACAAGTCATGGTCACTTCTAAACTGTCCTTTCTATTAGCTTAATCATTCTTCAAATACACATACACACAATACAACACACACACAAATGCCACCTGTTGTCAACCTGTGGAGTTATGATAAAAGAAAGATCGAATTAATTGGGTACTTTTATATTCACTAGGTTTTCTTCTCTTCCTTAGTACAGGAAGCTATAAACTAACCTCTTCCCCTGCCTTTTACCTCTTAAATAAGTGCAATGAAAATAAAATTATCTCTAACTCAAAATACACTCTTACTTGTTTTAGATAAGATCAAGGTATTTATGACTGCCATTAAAAAGAAGCCCCTTTGTGTAAAGAACTTCACACATTGAAGTGTGTGCTTATGGGCTCTCCAGGGTGGCTCTGTCTCACCTCCCTTGTTTGGTCCCCTCCAGCCGCTGTGTATGGGCTGGATCAGGACTATTGTTGGCCAAGGACAGGGGAAGGAAGAATGAGACCAAGCTGATTGCTGATTAGTTTATTCAATCTTCCATCTCTATCATCTCATGCACTCTTCCTTCCTAGCTCCTCACTCCTCCATCCCCAATCTCTGGATTCTGCTCCTTCGTCACTAATCTCTCCTCCTACTGTCTCTCTCCACCTTGCCCTCTAGGCTACACACAGTCTGGTAGCAAAACCAGCATAAGAAAGCCCTTCCTGAGGGCCCACAGGTTCAAAGGAAACACCACCTAGGGGCATTCCAAAGCCCTTCCTGACTGCCAGCAGGCAAAATACACTTAAGGTGTTTTTCTCCTTTACTCAGCCCAAAGGGCTGGAGTGATAGCACAGTGGTTGGGCATTCGCCTTTCACGAAGCCGACTTATGTTCAATTCCTCCACCTGGCAAGCTACCCGTGCATATTGGATATGCCAAAAACAGTAACAATAAGTCTCTCAATGAGAGACATTACTGGTGCCCGCTCAAACAAATTGATGAGCAACGGGATGACAGTCATGAAAGTGACATTGACTTGGTCCAAAAACTCCATCAACATCTTAATACTAGTTATTTTTATATGGACACAGTAAGAGATACATTGAGGCTTCTAGGGCAGCTCTCCTGGCAAAATCTTGCCATAGACTCAGACTACAGCCTACAGTGCTCAGGCCAGCTTAATCATTCCTAACCCTAGCAGGGTCCAAATCTAGTTATTACTTTTTGGATCATGATAGCATTTGTCCATAACCAAGCTCTTAACTTATAGTTAAGCATTAGGCACTTTGGCCACGCCCATCTCGATGCCAGGGTAGCACATAACTCACTGCTTGCCCTGGGACCATCCCATTGTCCCTTGCCGGGACCCTGCTTTTGGGAATACTAAGAAGTAAGGGCAGCTGAGTCTTAGGTTGAGAGAACAGATGCCCAGGAGGAAAATATCATGTAGAGTCAAATGACTCCCAGGTTAAGCATAGCATTTGCTACAGTCTTCCTGTGCCCATACTAAAGGACAAGGTTCTGAATAAACTAAGCAAAGGACTCAAGGAGAAGAGAAAAACAGTACTTACAAGTCAATAGAACACAAAGAAAGAAGTTACAAATAAATACAGAGGAATAGGAGTAACCCAATAAACCTAAACTACCTTAGGCTATGTTATCCTACACCTTTGGATTCTAGAAACTGTATCTGAATGACCAATAATATCTTTTCTTTCTTTCTTTCTTTCTTTCTTTCTTTCTTTCTTTCTTTCTTTCTTTCTTTCTTTCTTTCTTTCTTTCTTTCTTTCTTTCTTTCTTTCTTTCTTTCTTTCTTTCTTTCTTTCTTTCTTGCTTTCTTGCTTTCTTGCTTTCTTTCTTTCTTTCTTTCTTTCTTTCTTTCTTTCTTTCTTTCTTTCTTTCTTTCTTTCTTTCTTGCTTGCTTGCTTTCTTTCTTGCTTGCTTTCTTGCTTGCTTTCTTCCTCATCCCTCCCTCCTTCCTTCCCTCTCCCTCCCTTCCTCTCTCTCTCTCCTTCCCTTCCTCTCTCTCTCTTTCTCTCTGTCTTTCTTTCTTTCTCTGTCTTTTCTCTCTGTCTTTTCTTTCTTTCTCTCTTTCTTTTCTTTCTTTCTTTCTTTCTTTCTTTCTTTCTTTCTTTCTTTCTTTCTTTCTTTCTTTCTTTCTTTCTTTCTTTCTTTCTTTCTTTCTTTCTTTCTTTCTTTCTTTCTTTCTTTCTTTCTTCCCTCCTTCCCTCCTTCCTTCTCTCCTTCCCTCCTTCCCTCCTTCCCTCCTTCCCTCCTTCCCTCCTTCCCTCCTTCCTTCCTTCCTTCCTTCCTTCCTTCCTTCCTTCCTTCCTTCCTTCCTTCCTTCCTTCCTTCCTTCCTTCCTTCCTTCCTTCCTTCCTTCCTCCCTCCCTCCCTCCCTCTCTCTTTCTCTCTTTCTCTTTCTTTCTTTCTCCCTTTCTCCACCAAACTCAGGGATTTTTATCAGGTATGTGGTATCAAAAGGTTTGTGAAATTTCAATAATTTCTAGAATCACTTTAAGTACTTTTCAATATTTTATAGCAAATTTACTAAAAGTTCTCTTAAATGGTAAACAAAACACTCTAGATGGCAGCAAAACTAAATTGCTCTGGGTAAAAACTATTAGTATATTAAAAATAAGCATTAGCGTTTGGGGAGGAAAATGCATAGGGTGTAACATTTTTCATGTGGCTACAATGAAGTAAGAGATTTGAAGGCAAAAACAAATCTGGCAAATTATAAGTTAGGGCAGTAATTCAAGGAAGTCATAAAATAGAAGACTTTTATTACACCATGGAGACAGTTTGGTGCTATTAGTGGATTAAAAAGCATGTGGAACTGAGACTGGAAAAGATGGAAGCTTGAAAGAGATGGTGGGTTAAATATTAACAAAGAAAAGATGTTTACTGACTGTTCTGCAAAGACACTCTAATAAATAAGGTCCTCTAAGCACTCAAAAATAGAACTGTGCAAAGCCGCAAAAATCCTTGCTATTGATCTTCGCACCAAACTTGGTCTCCTTCAGCTTCACTGTCATCAGAATTTGTCTAAGTGCATGTCCTTTTGGAGAATTTTGCCAGAGTAGTCAAAAGCTAGTAAAAATAAGAAAAAAATAGGCAATGATTTTACACTTGTCTTTAAAAACTGGCTACAGTGCACTAAAAGCAGGGAAGTGTGGTGGAAATGTGTGAATTTGAGCTTCAAACAGACCTGAGCTTAAGTTCTTAAGTAGTACAGTTTTCCTCTCTGAGCTTCAAATTTCTTATCTGTAGAAATTTATATCATCATATATACTTCCTATGGTTGCTTTTCAGTACTTCTTAAGTAGTTGGAAATCTTAGTAAAATGCAAATCCAATTCACTAAGTTTGGGGTAGGGACCCAAATTTGAGTTTCTAGGGTCTAGGTTTATAACATAAACCTAGGGAGTTCCAGGATTGCACTTTGAAGAGAAAGTTTTTTAATTTCTCAAAGCATTCAGTGCACTATTAATTGCAATAATAATACTTTGCTTATTTATTCTACATTTTTTCTTCCCCATGATATTTACATTACACTTAAAGGAAACCCAGATACATACATTACAATGAAGGAAGATGTTCATCATCTTAGCAGAACAGACAATTGGCCCAGGAGAGCCCAAACACTGTGACTTCAGTATACCTGATTAGAATTTCTAAATTTATTCAACTTTTCAGCTGATTATGCATCCATCCTTCAGTTGAAAGGGAAATAAAAACCTTGACTCTGAATATGTTACAAAAAATTAAGCATATTAAAAATGTATAAAATTCTTATTGGTTTTAGACATCAGAACAAGTTTAGGGGAAAACAAACTCTAAAACAAAATCACTTTTAGTTCTGCCTACCACATATCAATTTTAAAAAGATTTTGGAAAACCTTTGTCAAGAGCCATGGCAAATTTTACACAAACTAATATTAACTGAGAATTCAGAAAAAAAATAATTTGGATTTTTGGGTCATTTTGGTGAGATGGCATTGGAGCTTGGCTGGTGGGGACAATGACTGTTACAAACATACATAGGTGTGACACTAAATCTGTGAAATTCCACAATGTTTTAAGCCAGGGACAAGTCATTGAAAAATATTCAAAATTTATTATAAGAAAGAAAGTAGAGAGGCTATCCTGACATTGATGACTGAACAGCTATGTGATCTGTAGTAGGCTCTAAACTAATCTCTCTTCTCTTGCAACAGATTTCTCATAGGGAAAAAACTATCAGTTATTGAATTTATTCCCATCACCTAGTATCTTGTTACAAATTCTTTTTTATATATTTATGAAGACATTTTAATTCTATGACTTAAATAGATTCTCCAAAGTAGCCTTTGTAGATTTCATTTTATTTTCCCTTAGTACTCAATTTTAGAACTAGAAAGAGACCATGACAATAATAATTAATACTGATTCTTATTAGAATTCTGTATAATTAAGCAATTTAAATATGCTGAGTGAATATGATATATGTTGTGGTCTTTAAGATTTCAATAGAGATTTCAAGTCCACACCATTGCATCAAAAGAATGAAGAGCTAAATAATCAGGCAGGTTGAGAGGGATGAGTAAACCCGAAGACTGTGTAAACCCCTCAAATCTGGGGTGATACATTTAATTTTTTTGCTAAATAAAACAAGATAAAATATGCAAATATTCTCTCATTTGGAAGATTAAAATAATATCATTTTTTTCTCTATCAGAAATTGCTGCTGTTTTCCTGGGGAAATAGTGCTTTTCAAAGAATCATTAAAATTAGTTTTTTTAAGTGACAGACCTATACCCTATTTGTATTTCCTCTGGTAAAAGTAGGAAGGAAAACAAACTATTTATATGCATCAAGCTCCTAACCATACCTGTGAGGGAAACAATGCTACTACCACAGTCATAGTATTTTGGTAAACCTGAAGACTCTGTAGGTCACATGGGCAGAAATAAGCTACCATCTGCTTCTACCAGCAGGTGGATGAGAAAACATACAGTCTTTCCCACTAATTACCTACAACAGCATCTAACTCTAAATATTTTGCATGTAGAGATTTTCGTTCTATGTTTATAAATACACATATATGACAAAGAAACACTTATTTTAAAGATCTTAATATCTTGTTTGTTATGTAATTAGTATTTATGAGAGGGGCTACGCTGACAGCTCTGCAAACAGAAGTTTCTGATTCATCTGCTAAAGAGGTACTCACATACCTTGGCAGACTTCCTCACTCTGCTTTGTTTAATGGTTTACCCATATTCCACATGAAACCACCTTGTTTTTCCTAAACCACCTTAGGTATCCAATTCAATAATTAGTCTGTTAAGTATCACAGAACAGGATATAATCTGTTCATTCCATGAAAATTAGGAAATGTCAATGTACTGTCAAAATGTTTTATTTAATTTTTTCCTGTAGGCACTTTGCTGTTTAATCACATCAATAATTATAAATAAAACAAGAAAATCAATTGTTATAATCTCAAAGAAATAAAAGTTTCAGCCATTATCCATGCACTGATCACATCCATCTTTAGCACAAACATGTCTCATATTAAACAATTCCGATGTAGGATAACATTTGTTTTTCCTTTCTGCCTTGACACAGGAAGTTAGGTTTATTGAGTTACTCCCATCACAGTGCTCCCATTCTTCTATGTTTATTTTTAACCTCTTTCATTGTGCTCTGCTTCTCCCAACCTGTCAATCACCTTTATCTCCTAATCAGACTCTGCCAATTTGTAAATATTGCTTTTCTGTACTCCTTAAGTCCTTTGCATAGTTACTTCAGAGCAATGTCTTGTTTGTATAGACACAGGAAGACAGTTAATGCTATGCTTTTGTAACTTAGGAATTAATTTACTCCAAATGATATTCACTTCTGGGTATCTGTTCTTTCAAGTTAAGCCTGTTGCCCTTACTTCTTAGCACCCCAAAAGCAGGGTCCTGATGAGAGACTGGGTGGACCCAGAGCAAGCTGTGAGCGACCCTGGCATTGAAATGGGCCTACCCAAAGTACCATAATACTTAGCTGTAAGTTAGGAGAATGGTCATGGACAAATTCTGTCACAATCCAAAAAGTAACAACTGGATTAGGACCCTTCTAGGGTTATGAAAGATCAATCTGGCCTGAGCACTGTAATTTGTGATCTATAACAAGATGTCCTCAGCAGAACACCCTAGAAGCTTACTGTATCTCTTATTGTGTCCATACAAAATAACTGCTATTAAGAAATAGAATTAAGGGGCTGGAGCAATAGCACAGTGGGTAGGGCTTTTGCCTTGCATGCAGCCAACCAGGGTTCAATTCCCAGCATCCCATATGGTCCCTGAGCACCACCAAGAGTAATTCCTGAGTGCAGAGCCAGGAGTAACCCCTGTGCATCGTGCATCACGGGATATGACCCAAAAAGCAAAAAAAAAAAAAAAAAGAAAAGTAGAATTAAGATGTTAATTAATATGTTAACTAAATGATTGTTGGACTAAGGAAAGGAGAAACAGACCCCAGTTGATATTCCACCCTTGAGAGGAAGGCTTTCATATGTTGATTGTGCTACCAGACCTGTGGACCTGCATGTGGTTGCTACCCCCAATGCTGGTAGCTTGGGAGAGACTAGAGAGAGACCAAGGCTGTGAGTCGGGGTGTGGAGAGACAAGCGAGGGAGATAGGAGGAGACAGGAATGAGGGGCTTAGAGAGATTGGAACACATGTGTAAGTAGAATGGAATAAACATCCATCCTGGGTGGGGAAGGGGCCCAAGTCCACCAAACACAGGTGCTAAGAGAGCTTCGGGATACCTAGTTGTTGGTGATTACAAACTCGAGGAAATAAAAATTTCAGCCATTATCCATGCACTGATCGCATCCATTTTTAGCAGAAATATATCTCACTTTAAACAATTCCTAAGTATATGGATAGAAAAACTGATCAGGCAAATGTAAACAAATGGACTCACGCACCTCTATCACACCTTGTGCAAAAATCAATTAATTAAAAACATTGCCTTCTTAGCACAATAGGCAGCACATCAGTCTCATAAGACATATTAAAGACCTCAACATCAGACCTTAATCCATAAATTATATTGAGAACATATAGGTATAGCTTCTCATGATGAGTCTAGAGACATTTTCAGTGATTCATGCCAGTCACCAAGCAAATAGAAGCAAAGATAATCAAATGGGACTACATCAAATTAAGAATGTTCCACATCAGAAGAGAAATTATAATTGAAATGAAAAGACAACCCACAGACTGGGAAAAAATATTTTCCACTACTCATCTGACAAAGGGTTAATATGCAAGATATATAAAGCACATGTAGAACTTAACAAGAATAAAACAACTGAATCAAAAAAGCGTGAGAAGAGATGAAAAGAAATTTTAAGGAATACATCATACAGTCTCCCAAGAAGTATACAAAAAAAATAAAGAACATCTGGGAAATGAAATAATAACAACAATTAAATATAACATCCAAAATTTCAAATATTTGTGCCTGTTAGTGCTGTCCTAGCAGTCCCCGTGATCCCTGTGGCCCCTAAGTGGGAGGAGGGAGTGCCCTTCTAAGGATGCTCAGTGATGTTCTGGACCTGGTTGGCTCAAATTGGACCCTGCCCCCCACCCCGGAATATTTTTTGGGGGCAGTGCAACAGTTTTATTAGAAACTAGATGTTTGTCTGTATCACCTTTGTCACATTGAGCAACAGAGAAACCGTTACATGATACAGAGAAATTCTCATGCCCTGGTCAGCTACCAAGTAGAGTACGTCCAAGTACTGTCACATTTAGTTAACACCAGGCTTCATTTCCTCAGACTGAGAAGAAGGTGTGACTATTCACTCTCCCCTGGACTGCCCAGAGTTGAAAAATTCACAAAACCAATAGTTGCTTTCTAAACCGGATGAGGGAACTTAAATAAAATTCCCTAAACCCTTCGGTCACAAAGTCTCATTAAAGAAGCTAAGATCCCTTCAGTGAATTCAATGTTAGTATTTCTGACCAAGAGAATATTTCCCATTCCAGCAGAGTCCTATATTTTGGGCTTTCTTTGGAAGACTTGTCATTATAGTAAGTCAACTCAGAATCTGAATGACAAAGCAATAGGTTTCTAGGGCTATGAAGCCAAAGAATAAGCATTCAGAATTCTTAGTAGGGGATTGGAATTGTGTAAAAGGCATCAGAGGGCAGCCACAAGGAATAGTTCTTGACAGGGATGTGAGGATAAAGGAGCCTTTATCCACTGCCCATGCAATTGGTCACCTGGAAACAAATATGAAAGAACAGTCTTTTAAAAAGTAAGAAATGAGTTTCTATATGTTCCAGCAATTCTACTTCAGGGCATGTACCCAAAAGGTCCCAAAACTATGTTCAGGAAAGATATCTGTGTTCTTGTATGCAATGCAACAATGTTAAAATAGCCCAGATCTGGAAACAACATAAGAGATGGCTAGACAATGAAACTATGGTAAATATACACAATATAATGTTACTCAACTTAAGAAAGATGAAATCAAGAAATTTGACAATCCCTTGGTGAAATTGGAGGATATCATCCTGAACACATTAGCCAGAAGTAGAGAGACAGATACAGAATCAATTCTCTCAAGTGTGGGAAATAAAGAAACATAGTGTGGGAATAACAAATGGTCTTAAAGTGATATAAATGGTGAATGTTCTATAGAACTGAGTTTAGCATCATGGGGAAGGTGTTTTTTGGGTGGACACACAAACAATGCTGGAGGGAAATAAACAGTAATGAGATGGGGAATTGTGTGGTATTTGAATATTTTATGCATGAAACTCTTATTGACTGTTTTGCAAATCATAGGGACAACAATAAAATTTTTAAATAAATGCCTGTGTTTGAAGGCATACGAGAATTTGGTTTCTCATTAAAATTCAGCTTCTCTTCATTCTAGGAAGAGCTAGATTATATTTTCAGATTCCTTAAATTGGACAGGTTTATATGACTGAATTCCAACCTATGGAATATGAGAAGATATAACTTATATCACAAGGTATATTTTATTTTCAGTGTACTAGTATCTTCATAAAGATTTCATCACATTTCATATTCATAATTTATATTAAATTCATTGATTATGAAATTTTTAAAAGACTGGTATTTAGGTTAAAAAACAAATAAACAGACTTAGCAAAAAAAATTTCCAGTAAAATCTGAATTTCAGGTACACTATGGCTGCTTTTTTTAAGTATAAAATACTTAAAATTTTTAAGTATTTTTAAGTATAAAATACTTAAAAAAATTTTTAAGTATTTTTAAGTATATTTATATATTAAGTATAAATATGTCTAAAATTCCTTGTTTCAGAGTAGGGCATACTAATAATAAAAATATTCTTGTCATTAACATGAAATTTAAATTTACCTAGTATTTTATGTTTTATATGGTCACTCTAATCAAGATATATGTAGTCAAAAGCTCAAACTGTGTCTAGAAAATAATCAGGTTGGATTGATAAGCATTTTAACTGTAGGATGACATTACTTTGTCCTTTCCCTCCTTGCCACAAGTATCTTGTCCCAGTTTTCCCCGGAGTTTAGGCTTACCCCAGTCACACCCATCAAGGTGTTCCCGAATCTCTCCCATCCCTTTGTTTAGCTATAATCACTTCTCCATGCTCTCTTCCCCAAAAGAGTTAATCCTCGGCTTTCCCTTAATCCGACTCTGATAATTTGCAAGGTCAGACCTTCCTAGGATACTGAATTTATATTATGTAAGTTAATATTGCCTTTCTCCTCTTCTTGTGCCTTTTGAATAATTTACTTTAAAGCTATGTCTGTTTTGTATAGACACAAGAAGACAATATTATGTTTTTATAACTTGGGAATTAATTGGCCTCGAATATTATTCCCTCCCGGGCATCTGCTTTCTCCACTTAAGCCTCAGTTGCCCTCAGTTCCTAGTACCCCAAAGTAGGATCCCCGACATGGGACGGGAAGGATCCAGGGCAAGCGGTGAGTTATGTGCTACCCTGGCATCCAGTGGGCCTGGCCAAAGTGCCTAATTCTTAACTATAAGTTAAGAGCTTGATCATAAGACAAATGCTGTCATGATCCAATAGTAATTATGAGACTGGGACCCTGCCAGGGATAGGAAAGACTGATCTGGCCTGAGCACTGTAGTCTGAGATTGAGATGGCCCCAGGAGAGCAATTCTATAAGCTTTAATGCATCTCTTATTGTGTCCATACAAAATGATTAATATTATGAATTCTTATATGTTTGCTGGCTGAGGAGAAGAGAAACACATTCATGGGACTCCGCCCTTGGGTGGATCCTCCTGCTGAAAGAGAATTAAGTCCTAGGAGAAGCATCCCCCTAAGGGAAAAGAACCTTACCCTATTGATGGTGACCACACCTATGTGTACGCCCCAACCCCCTCATGCTGTGGAGATTTACTCTTACTAGGCTGTAAGAGTGGGTTGGGGGGCCAGATCCATGGGGGCCAGATCCAGAGATCCAGGGAGAGACCGAGAGCCGGGAGAGAAGCAGGGAGAGAGAATGAAATAAACTGATCGAGCAACCAGTCTGGCCTTCTTCCTTCCGTCGCCTGCCCTCGACCGACAGCCCACACAGTGGTTCCGGGGCACCGAATGTGGGCAGTGAGACAGAGCCGCCCGGAGAGCCTGAGAGTGCACTCGCCCCTTGGCGAGCTTTAGTAATTTCAGGTACACTATGGCTGCTTTTTTTTAAGTATAAAATACTTAAAAAATTTTTTAAGTATTTTTAAGTATATTTATGTATTAAGTATAAATATGTATAAAATTCCTTGTTTCAGAGTAGGGCATACTACTAATAAAAATATTCTTATCATTAACATGAAATTTCAATTTACCTAGTATTTTATGTTTTATATGGCCTCTCTAATCAAGATATATGTAGTCAAAGCTCAAATTGTGTCTAGAAAAAAATCAGGTTGGATTGATAAGCATTTTAACAAAGAAGGAAAATTTTAAAGGGAATGTAAATGCTATGGGGAAGATAGACGTAGAATTTTCAATTAAAAGATAATAGAATACTTCAAAGCAAATGATAGAGAAAATGTTTAAATAAATGATAATGGAAAAATCACAAAACATACAGTGATCATAGATTATGAAATACAGGTAATAAAACTCAAGAACTTAAACCTAATTCTGAGAATTATTCTTATAAAAACTTCTAAAACAAATTCCAAAAAATCCTAGACTTTCAGGAAAATAGTAGATGACACACAAGTTCAATGAATCCAGGTTTAAAAATAAGCAATTGGGACAAGCTGATTCACTACAATTTTAAGTTTGATACAAAGCCCCTGTATTCATGCCCCTAGTCAACTTTTCACTCATTTTTCAAATAGAAAGTTTTATCAGTAATTCATTAACTTTTTCAACAGATGTTTGCTAGCGTTTTAGAAAATATTCTGTATTAAGTATTTATCTCTTGTTATCAATTTAGTTGTAAAAGCTTTGCAAAAATCCCACATATTGAATGTCTCCTATCCTCTAAACCAATATTTCCTATACTGTGTTTTACAAACTTTAATGCTCCACAGGATTGAGTTAAAATAGGGGAAACATGGTTAAATGTGTTTGAAAATATCACATGTCTATGAAGAGTAATATAAAGTCTAAAAGGTATAAAAGTGCATCCAATTTTGTCTAAACCAGTGTTTCTTAAACAAATTTGACCACAGAATGCATTTCCTTCCCCCCAAGAATACCAACTAACATCTTAAGAATTATGCCCTAATTATCTGGAAACCCAGTTTACTATAGTTACTGTTTTCATTTTTAAAATTCTGAAAAGTTCCCTTATCAATAGTCACTTATCAATAGATGGTAAAACTTGATATTTAACCATATAAAGAAAGAAGGCATGTATTATTAATTAATTAGAAGTGCTATTTGTTTCAGAATTTGTCCTATTCCCATAGTTTTTTGCTGTGCATTTGCATAACAACTACAGGAATAGAAAACTCAGTGAAGCAACTAAAGTTGGGGCTGAAATTTATACCCAACAGTACTTAACTGCAGAAGTATTAAAATTACTATGGTACACATGGGGACTCATAAGTCCAGGATTTACTATCACTGAAATCACCCTTGAGTAGCTGAGTATATTACAAACACAACACTATAAAGGAGACTGCAATATGGGAACAATGTGCTGGGAAAGCGTTTCAGTAAATAAAGACTCAGTAGGCTTTATGGCTTTGGGTAATACTTGTCACTTAATACAGTTTATAAAGATTTGCTTATTAAATTTTGTAGGACAAAATAACACATCTTTCTGTTTCTAGGAGTGATGTTTGCAAAAAACCTGCAGCTGCACACTTCCTGGACCTCCCTCCTCCACTTTATTACAATATGTGTTGTTCTGAAAATTTCAATTCAGCTATAAACAATCTACTTTATCAACAACATGCTTTTGCACTTTTTGAAATGGGGCTTTGAGGCAGATAAATGAAAATAAGTATGGCAGAATGCCAATAAAAATTCTGCAAACTGTATATTCAGTAGAGTACAGAAAAAGGCAGCCTGTTATGTTTATTTACTGTTGATTCTGAAGTCCATTTCGTTCTTCCAATAGTCGCTGTATTTTGTTTGCTGTTTGTTCTAATCTTGGCTGACGCTTTTAGCTAAGTAACGGTTCTCGAACCTTTAACTGCACTCTTAACCAGTACTACAATTTTTTTAAATGGCATCTTTCTAATAACTTTATGTATCCATAGGGTATATTGAGGTTAGATTCTGATATTTGGAGCTTATAAAAAGTGTTTCTTAATGCCACTATTTGAATATATAGAGGCCCAGATTCTAAATGAAGTGACTCAAATAAAAAACTTCTGATTTAAAAAGTCTTATCTAAATATGCTATGTATATATATGTATATATATATATAACACATACCACATCCTCACATATATGTATCTCTCTATATTTCTTTTTGTATACTTTTATTTGTTAATACTTTGAGAGGTCCATTGTCTTTTCTCATAATTTTAACATTCTTCATAAGCTTTGCTTTAAACAACCTCTAAATAGAACAACAAAAATATGAAAGTCTCTACATGTTGTGAAAGAAAAGAGACTGTAAAATTGAATTTCTTGGCTTCATATTGGTTTGGGTTATGAGAACTTCCAATTCCAGTTTAATTCTCTGTAAGTAAATTTTAATTTTATGCACACTAATTAAAGATCTTCTATTTGATATTAATTTGGAAATACTCAATTAAAAAGTACATTTGAACATCATAGGACTTCAACTTTAAAAGAAAGCCCTTAGAGATCATTTCTTAGTTAATTAATAATTTTATTGAGCTTGGGGTCAAATTAAATATGTTCATGATCTGGGAGTATTCACAAACCTAGTAAAACTTATTCCTTCTTTACAATTATAATTAAACTAGCTTGTTTAATAAGCTAAGAAGAAAAATGAAAATCAAAGGAGTTCATAAATGTTCAATATTAAAAATGATTTTAAATAAAATCAATATGAATGCTTATATACATTTAAAACACAATAAATTTTGTTTTAGATTTCTTTAGTTTAATTTCCTAAAACATAAATAATTATTAGTATAAAAATTCATAAATTTAGTCTCTGGAATTTCTTGGCCATTTGTTTTGGTTACAAATACAAGTAGAATATTATGTAATAATGTATAGATTAACTAAATCAATGAGAAAATCAAAGGCTTAAGGATATTTTCCCTGGTCTTATCAACAAAAAATTAATATTATTCTCATCATGGTGAATTTCTCAAAATAAAAATATTCTTGACTCATGTGTTAATGGCTGTGATAGTTTATGTGGCCTTTAAATAACATTTAAAATATTATAAAGTATATAGATCCAGACATATCTTAATAAAGTTCATATATCAGCACATTTTAAATTATGATTCAAAGATTTAAAAATAAAATTATAAAGTACTCCTATGTAGAAAAATGAATACCATGATGAGTAATTCTAAGTAGCATATTCACAACATTTCAAAAATAAAGTAAAATTTGGATACATTGCTGTGACATCTACACTTCCTATTTGGCTTCCAAATCAAAATTGAATTAAAGTCTTTCTACTTTGTTCTTGAATACAAAGAGCAAATAAGAGAATTCTGAGAAGACAGGGAACAAAATTAACCACTTTGGGAGCAAAATTAATGTTCATTTCAACTTGCATACACATACAATAGGATTTATTACAGAAAATACAAATCTGATTTTATGATTTGCAAGTGACAGAGCATCTCTGAACAATTTTATACTTTTATCACTTACTTTTCATTCATTTTTTTATTTACTCATGCTTCATTCATTTTTATTATTTATTATTTCATCGAGGTGCAATGGTTTAATAGTATTAACTTGAATGGTTCAGGCATACTATGTTACTGCACTACATCTACCACCAAAGTGCCAGTATTCCTACATCACTGTCCCTACTTCTTTTTCCTTGTCCATATGCCCAATCACTGCTCTGTAAACTCAGTTCTGTCATCAGTCTAAAGGTTTGTTTACATTTGCCATTGTTTATTTCTTTTCTCAAAGAAATGAGATCTTCTATATTTGTCCTTCTTATGACTCACTTTGCTTAACATGGCATTCTATGCAAGTTGTAGTGTAATGTAAGATTTTATCCATTCTCACAGGTATCGACCAAAATTTCTTTATTCATGCATCTTTTGTTGGGCACTTGGAATTCCAGTTCTTGACTATTATAAGCAGTGTCTCTGTGAACATCAGTGTTCAGATATCCTATTGAATTAAAATTTGTGTGCATTTCATGAGTGAGTCATATGGTTGCTCTAGTTTTCTTTTTTTTTTTGAGAAGTATCCGACTATTTTTTATAAAGACTCAACCAGGTGGAAGTCCAATCAATAGTGAATGAGGGTTCCTTGCTTCTTTTCATTACATCTCACCAGCACAGTAAAACAAAACTAAAAACAAATAAACAAAGGAAAACCAACCATTCCTCATCCCTACATTTACCTCTGAGGCATTTGATAAAACTTTGGCATCTGGCTTGTGCTTTTTTCTTCTCCCTGTCGGTCTTCTACAATCATCACTGCTGACAACATTACCACTGCCACACAAATCAAAAGATTTTTGTAGCATAAGAATGGACTGATAGGACAAGAGTGTGACATTTACTGCTCTGAGTACCAGGGTCTAATCAGCTGACATTTCTGAACATGACTTCTGAACATACTTTGACTTCCTAACATTTTTATAATTCTGATACATTGTACATAAACCCTTACCATTGTTATCATAAGTGAGCTCTGTTCAAACTCCAATTAGGTAAAGTTTTTACCTATTCAGGGCCCAAATACTCACTTCTCTGTAACTCCTTTCCATCTATAGGAGGAAAATAAAACAAAACCTAGCCACTTTTGTAATTATCTGTCTACACAGATAATTCTTCACTCAGCTTAGAAACTTTGAGGACAAGACAAATGCTTTTTTCACAAGGCCCAGTTATTCGGGTTCAGGACTAAATCTCCCCCCGCCCCCCTCCAGCAGACTGGCTGTCACGCCCACAATTTGCCTCTGGGGGCTATCTTAATGCACCAACAGCCCTGGCCCAGAGACTCCCAATTGAATTGCAAAATGGATTAGTGCCATGCAGAGATGTCTCTGGAACCCAACCCCTCATAATCTAGAAATTTACATTTACAATCACGGCCATGTGAGTTCTCATGATATTCAAAATGAACAATGGAAAATAAATTATCTAGTGTCTGCCCCTGGCAGGTAGACTTGAATGGTGGTGGGAAAATTTAAACTGAACATAATGCCCCAAATTAGAGAGAAAGTATTGGGGAAATTATCTGCCATAGAGGTGGGGTAAGGATTGGGGTGGGGGGAGGGGGCACATACTGGGTACATGGGTGGTGGAAAATATGCACTGGTGGAGTGATAGGTGTCCATCATTGATTGGCTGAATCTCAAACATGAAAGCTTTATAACTCTATTTCACGGTGATGCAATAAAATAAAAAAGTAATGTGGAGTTCATACCCGATTCAATCAGCTTAATCAATGGCTGAACAAATAGCAGTACTCCTACATTATTTAAAAAAAAAAAGACATGCTTTATTCATTCTTTAGTTGTATGTTTTACTGAATATCGCTGAATGAGTAAAAGAGAAAAAAATAAAAACAAGAGTCTAATTCAATTTAGCAATAATCTATTAAACGTACATAATCCCAGGACAGCATTGTAGTAGGACTATAAAAGATTATAGTGAAACAATAATTAGATCTAATATTTCAGGAGCTCACAATAAGGTGTTAAGATAGAGGCAGGTCAGATCAAGATAAATTCTACTACATATGCTTGTAGTCTATGTGCTCTATTTGTAGAACAACATTATATCAGGCACAGAGGAAATGCAATCATCATCATCATTCACCTATAAGGATCATCCTGGCATTACTCAGATAGGAGCCAGGGTTACTTCTAGTGACATTCAGTCTAGTGGTACTTGGAACTCACTGGGAATATACTTGTGGTGCCCATGTGATACTCTGGTTCAAACTCTGGGCATCACATATGCTTTGATACTTAAACTGTCTCCTTAATCCATCATCATCTTTAATTAAAAGCTTACACAAAACTAAATATATTAATTTCTTTCTATCAGCAGTAAAATGATGTATAAAATTCTCTCCATTTTACAGGTGACTCAGAGGAATGAAGTTGCTTGTTCACATATCTCATAAATTACAAATCAGTATTTGAATGTATTTTCTGAATCCACACATTCTCGGTATTTTTGAGGTCAAAACAAATAGCACAAAATATGCCATGCCTAAAAAGTACTGCCTAGCATAACTCTTTTTAATAGGAATTTCTTCAGCACAATTTTTATTGGAATGACATTCAGTCTTTAAGATCGACACTGGGTAGAATAAATTAATTATCAAATTCAATATGGAGACATATCAGAACAAATGTTCACAAAGTGAATGTATTCCCTGTTCTAGGATGTGACCACACTCTGTTTAAATAACTAGCAATTTGAACATCTGGTATGTTTATTTAATCTCAGCATTTTAGCGTCAGATTCTAAAATAGAAAGTTAGTTCCTTCTTCCTCAATCTTCTGCTTTTTACACTAAAAAAAAAAAGTGCAATATCCTGAAAAATACGTCCTTTAAAACCCCCCAGAGTTTCTCCTTTGCTAGAAGTAGGAGTAAATGGCCCAATTACGTAGTTGTGGATATTTTTAAATGTTTAGAAAAGCTTACACACAATTGAGTTTTAAACACAAGCACCTTTCAAGTGAGAAAGCATTACAGACATCTATACTTTAATATGAAATTGAATTTTCTATGTATATTCATAAAAAATATTGGTTAATAAATGAGAGGCATTGACAAGCAGAGCTATAAGTTGAATGGCACAGAAAATTGATGAATAAATTATGACATTCAAACACTCAAATATGTTAAATGTTGTTTGGATCACAATAAAAGTCTAAAACACTAAAGAAAGTATTCTAAGTACAATCTAGCTCTGTAGGCAAGAATTACCATATAACAACACTGTAAGCAAGGCAAACACCTTGCCTTAGCTTTGTTCTGTATCCCACATTTGAGCCCCCTTCCTTTGACCTCTCTGGCAACCTCAAACTTTCCATTCCATGAGCACTCTTTCTCCTAGACTCAGAAAACACATTCTACAATTCAAGAAGAAAGTCCAAAGTTTGTAGCTATTAAATGAGCTTGTCGTAAAGAACTACTTAATACAAATGACATAACCAGCAAGGTCCAAGGTAACTGAGTAGAACAAAGTCAGGAGACCTGCCTCTTACCATCCACACGTGGCACACCATCACCACTAACAGAGTTAAGCACTCATACTGAGAGGCTGCAATCCCCTGGGCAGAGACATGTTGTATACACACCAGATATGGAAAATGTATGAGGGAAAAAAAAATTAACTGACAAAAAGTTAATTAAAACTGCTCTGGTTATGAGGTAGAATTTAAGAATTACTTTTAAGAATGCAGTGTGACACAGTGCAGCGCTGAAGCTGAATTAATCATGAATGTGGAGAGCTATGTTTAATTTTTGTGTGCATAAGAAAACCACTCAACAGATTTGACAATTAGAGCAGGGTAACAGCACTGCATGGCACAATGCGAGGCAGCTTTTCCCAGTGGCTTTTTGGGAGGGAGTTAAGCAGATGTGCTCAAATATTTACAAATGCACAATATTCACATGCTCTTCAGCTGCCTGCCCAGCTGACTTCACAAGAAGTCTCCTTCAATCTGGAGGCCCTGTGCAATGTTGCTCCAAGTGACAGGAGCCACTCAGCCAACATCCCTGGGTGCTTTCAATCCCCACATGCATGCAGGATGCAAAGGGAGTCATAGGGGGCTAGAATAATTTTAAACACTCTGCCTCCAGAATTCACTGCCCTATCAGAAGTTGCACACATAGTCGAGTCAAGATCTGTGCAGAAATTGCCCCAACTGCCCATCAGTTTAGCACTGTTCTCAATAAGTAAATTCACAAATACATTCTCACTCTGTTTTAGGAACCTCTAATTGTGAGATTTCCAGCAAGACCTGAGAAATTCATGGCTTTATTATCAAATGAATTCTACATTGTTCAAAGTATTCATAAATAAGAAGTCCTCCAATGACTACTAGTATTCTTACTCCTAGCATGAATCTCTTTTGAAATTTTATTGTTATGTTTCACATACCATACAACTCACTCATTTTAAGTCTGTAATTTGAGAATTTTTCATGTATTTGCAGTGGTTGCTTAGACATTGTCACAATCAATTTTAGAAGTCATAAGGAGTATATTTTTATAAATTGCCATTCTTCCTGAAAGCCTTCATTAATACTCTTATTTTTACAGTTCAGATTTCAACATTTGAATTTTGGGGAGGATACAAATATTCTTTTAAAATATAACATTCAAGGAGGGGGGAGAAGAAAAAAAAATATAACATTCACGTTGTAGCATGTATTATGATCTTTATTTTTAGGGCTAAATATACTCAGTTATGGACATGTGATTTGATTTTACCTTTTACATAATTATGAAGTACATTGCTATCAATAGTTCAGTACCAGTGTTTTTATGGACCTACATTTTCATTTGTTTGTTTGGGGGCCACATGCTGTGATGCTCAAGGGTTACTTCTGCTTCTGTCCTCAGGAATCACTCCTGGTGGTGATCAAAGTGCTATATGGGATACTGGAGATTGAATCATCATTGACTGTGTGAAAGGCAAGCACCCTACCTGCTATACTATCTCTTTGGTCCTCATATTTTTTTAATGTCTAGGAGTAGAGTTTCTGGGTGATATGGTAACTTTAAATTTAGTGTTTTTAAAACTTGTTTTTTCACTGGGGCACTGTACTTTCCAACACCAGTGTCATGTTCCCTCAATCTGTGTCCCAAGTGTCCCTCCCATCTGACCGCCACCCCAAGCTACCCTAATTCTTTGCCACAGCTGCTTTAACATTTCACACATAACTAGTAGTATATGAGGGTTATGATTTCTCCACAGCCTAAAAAGCACTGCTATGTCTTTTTTTAATATAGTGATATAACAAATATGAAGTTCTGTCATATAATAACTTTAATAAAATATAATAAATTTATAATGAATATAATTATGAACATAATAATTATAATAAAATCTAATAAACATAAATATCACTTGTATCACTTATCATTCTGTTGCTCATTGATTTGCTTTAGCAGGCGCCAATAGTGTCTCCATTTGTCCCTGTTATGTGCTAGTGTAGCCCAATGGCATCTGCTCGCTCCAGGAACATGAAGAGTCTCAAACAGCTCATTCAGGGTCTTGACGAAGAAGTCTGACCATCTCGTTGGTGGGTGGCCATGCGATCTTTTGATGTGGAAGTCAAATGGTCGTCTCCAAATTGCATTATGTGTCCGACCCATCTGATTTTCGATGCCTTGGCAAACAAGACAGCATCCCTGATTCTCAATTGTTAATGGAGGTTGGAATTCAGGATTCCTTCTTTCACTTGAGTGAAACGTGATATTCCAAGCATAGCTCTTTCGATTCCTCATTGGGAGACGCAAATAGCGTTCTTATCCTGTTTTCGTAAGGCCCAGGTCTCTGAGGCATATGTTAGTTCAGGAAGAATGGTGGAGTTGAAAAGATGTGCCCGGAGCTGGAGGTTCTTCGTCCTCTTAATTACATCTTTGACGCTCATGAAGGCATTCCATGCCGCTCTCTTCCTCTTGTGCAGCTCAGGTGCCAGTTCATTCGTCATGTTGTGTTCTCAACCTAGGTGCACATACCTGCTGCATTTGGAGATGTTCATTCCATTGAGAGCAAATGGAACTTCAGGAACTAGTCCATTTCTCATGAATGTTGTCTTCATGAGATTCAGCTGCAGTCTGACCTTTCTACATTCACGGTCAAAGTCGGCCAGCATTTGTGCTACTTGGCTAATGTTCATTGTTATTAGAACGATGTCATCAGCAAAGTGGAGATGGTGTAGTTGCCAACCGTCTATCTTCACTCCCATTCCTTTCCATTCCAGTTGTTGCATGATATTCTCGAGGGTGGCACTGAAAAGTTTCGGTGAAATGATGTCATCGTGCCAAACCCCTTTCTTTACTTCAATGATCAGTTATTTGTAGAATGGTGATATCCTGGTGGTGAATCCGTAATACAGCTCACAGAGGATCCTGATGTATTGAGTTTGAACACCCTGTTTGGCTAGGGCTTCAATGACCAATTCAGTCTCAACAGAATTAAAGGCCTTCTTTAAATTAATGAACATTAGACAGAGCAGCATCTTGAACTCTCATGAAACCTCAGTGAGCTTGGTCATCATGTGGATATGGTCAATCATGCTGAATCCTTTTCAGAACCCGGCTTGCTTGTATGGTTTTCCTTTATCTCATGTTCTTCCAATCCTATTCAGCATGACTCCAGTGAATAACTTGTAGATGACAGACAACAGGCAGATCGGGCGATAGTTGCTGATGTCATGGATGTCTCCCTTCTTGTGTAACAGGACAGTTCTGCTACTTTTCCTTTGGGATGAACCTTGCATTTAGACAAGTAGCTTGTGAAGAACTGAGCCAGTGTATTGACGAGTACTGGTGGCAGATTCTTCAGGTGTTCAGGTCTGCCCTTGTCTAGACCAGATGCTCTACGCTTCTTTACTGACAAAATGGTGTGTTGGATTCAGAAGGGAGAACGCTGGGGACATCATATCCATCCTGTGGAATTTGGTATGTGGGCAGGTGGACAAGGCTATCGAAGAGATCTGAGTAGAAGTCCTGGATAACTTTTTCCATTGCCCTTCTGGAAGATGTGACAGATCCGTCAGGATGTTGGAGGGCAGTCATCTTGGTCTTATAGTTGCTAAAGGACAGGCAGGCATTGTGAATACTTTTCCAGGCTTCTGTCTCATGGACCAACACTACTGCTCTTTTCTCTTTGAAATATAAGTATAATTAATATATTGTCAAATTTAAGGCCATGAAGTTTTTTTTCTATGATTCATGGTCTTAAATTTGATTCATTCTAAGAGATAAAATTTTCTATGATGTATTATAACGATAAATACCTGACATTTGTACCCAAATACAATGAACACAAGGTAATTAATTGTGTGATTATAAATAACTGTGTATAATGAAGAAAATGAGAAAGAAAAGCATAAGTACTAGATTATTTCATCTATGGGTGTAAAATAAGGATGTAAAATGGATAAAAAATTCAACCCCCAAAATAAAAAGAACAAAGCACTGGGCACTGAACATTTCAGAACTAAGATTACAGAAAAAGGATGAAAGAGACAAAGTTAATGGTGATGGTTATGTAAAGCATATTATAGGTATATTTTTAGAAAGCAAACACTTTGCTTTGTTCTCAAATATGTTATTGCCTTTTCCAAAATAAAATTAAGTAGCATGCCATTACCATATTCAAGTTGAAATCTATTCTTCCAGATATTTACTTTGATTTCATTCTTATTGGTCAATATGAACAAATCATTTAAAAGTATATGTACAAAGAGGGACATTATGATATACTGTTTAAGATTTATGTGATATTATTCTCATTTGCTTGTATGTTTAAATATCTATTTATCATGTGTATATACTTGTTCTTAAGAACAAAGAAAGTCATGATGGAGCAAGAGTACAGCTGGTGGACACTTCTCTTAGATTAAACCAACCGGGGTTTGATCTCAGATATCTGATAATGGTCCTCTATACATGCCAGGAGTGATCCCTGAAAAAGAAAACCAAATACAATACCTAAGGGTATAAACTAAATAAATATTAAGACGATTTTAATACCAGATGTATAATTTATATAAGAATAAAGTGTCTATTTTTATGTAGGACTTTATTCTTTAAAATAGTTTAAAATATTGTTGAGCTTAAGTTGATTATAAAATAACAGGATTTACATTAGCAATATGTAAATATATATTTTTTGTTTTGGAGTCACACTCAGCTATGCTGGGGATCACTTCTGGCTGTGCCTGGGAGACCATATATAGTGATGGAACCAAACCCAGGTCAGTAGCAATCAAAGCAAATGCTTTAACTGCTGTAATATTTTTCTGGCCCAGTAATATCTTTAAACTTGTAACTACAATAAATACTTTCCTCTGTGAAAAGCTGTAAGATGATCTGTGGAGTGAGAGAATACAACATCACTATATTCTTTCAGCATTTAAAATCGTTTACTGTTTTCTTGGACATTTTCATTAGTGACTGCTGAATACAACAAGAGTAAAATGTTCTGAAAATCAGTTCTTCTCACATTTGATTTATTCTTTTTTGTTATGATATTTAATGCTTTTAGATGCAACAGGCTGTTTCAGTAGTGTTGGATAACAAATTTCTTGAAGATTTTGAGAAAACAAAAGTTCTATGAAAATTAGAAAATAACAACTAAGCAAAACTCTAAAAACACTTTAGGCACTAACATAAGCTGGCTTAGCAATGTCTACAAAGTGCCAAATCAACCTGGTAGAGGAAAAAAATCATTAACTTTCCTAGTTGCTTTAGCTACACATTACAAGCTTCATGTTTCACTGTAATTTTTGGCATTAGGGCATAAAATATATGTTGTACACTGAAGAGATTAAGAGATTGGTTTATTCAATTGGAAGGATTTTATTTTTCTAATATAATTTCAAAGATTAGACTTTTCAAAATCTTGGATAAAGGTTGAATTAGAAGAAAATACAGGTATTTTTCTTTTAAATCAGATACTTTTCTGACATTTAAATCATTTTTTCCTTGAAACATTTGTTAATAAGATTTTATGATTTTTTCTTAAGTATATACTCTCTTTTCAAAATAAGATTTTGTGTACATAGAAAGGAAATAGGAAAATAAAACAAAATATGGGCATGTTGAGAAAAAACAATTATTTTACAAAACCAATATTGATAAATTATTGACCTTCACATCCTGAAACCAAAGACGAACAAAGATGAGGTTTGAGTTACATTGGGCACGTATTAGTTTTTTAAGTATGTTAGAAAGCTGATATTGACAGTAACATTTCAAATTGGGAAAAATTCTATATTCAATCTTTTTAAAATGTTAAACATGAGACCACCGAGATAGTACAAGGGTTCAGGCATTTGCCTTGCATACAGCTAATGGTGGCTCTATCCCTAACACCACAAATGATCCTTCAAGCACTTTACATGGTTCCTCATGTATCACCAAGAGTTATCCCTTAATATAGATCCAGGAGAGAGCCCTGAACACATCTGGGTGTTCCCCCACTCCCTATTCTTTCAGTCCCCACAATTTTTTTAAAAAAATGGCTCATTTACAAACATTGGAAATTGAAAGTTAAAATATTGTTTGATATTTTACAAATGCATACTTATATTAAAGTCATATTTTAATTGTTACTAAGGCTCAATACATACATCTATTAATGATTTCTGTTAAGTAGGTGATGATTTTACCTACTGTGAAAACTAATATCTTTTAAGTGAAGGCAATGACATATGGCAATTATTTTTGTTTTATGTGACAGAAAAAATACACTATTATTTTTGTTATTATGCAGTAATCATTAGTGAAATAATATCTATTCAAAAATTAGAATTCAATGTTCCTTCTTGAATCCATCTTGAATGTTTCTAAATATTCACAAATCAAGCAACATAATGTGATTATTTGCCATTTTTAGAATTTTAGTTCAACCCCTGGACAGATCATTTTCAATTCACCATCTTTTGTTTGTGTTGCAACATTCTGCATCTCTTGACACTTCTGCAGAATACCTGTTATAATGTTTGTCTCTTCACCTCTTTCATACCCTAGTGTTCACACCTCGAGGAATTATCATGTTACAAGTAAACAAATATGTTCTATCTACCAGTTTTCAAAAGTGGGCAAAACAAGTTTTTTTTACCGCTACTCAACATACACTGTAAATACATCTCATGCATGCTTATTAAGTTTTAATTGAAACATTAAAGCTGAGACTAAATTACTATTGAAGAATACAGCCTCTGTTAATTCTTTTATACTTTTTAGCAGCGACTCTACAATTGCTTTTCTTATTTGAAAGACATTGATGGCTCAGAAAAATTACCTAGAGATATTTCCCGCTTAAAAAAAAAGAAGAAAGTAAAGTGCTTTCCATATAATTTTACAAAGTATTAATACAAGATAAGAAAAAGATGATTTTACAAGAAATGTAATCTTTTGAAGTGTGATGGTATGTTTTTTAGCCAGGGTTGAATAATCTTTCTCAGAATCTGATTCCATGTGTAGAACATCCAGATGTGATTCTTTCCCTGTTTGAATTTGATTCAGATTTGAAAGAAGAACCCAGTTCACCGAGATCATCTATCACTAATTTTCAATTTAGTTTATGGCTTTTACATTTTCAGAGAAGACTAAATGATTCATAAGAACCTGATTTAGGTAGAGAGGGAAATTAGATCAGCTGATGGCAAAAATCCAGTGGGTGAAATAGAGCAATGAGATAAGCTGAAGTATGGTTATTCCTCTAAAATTAAATACACCTCCAAAACTGTATCTCTAGGTTTATATAGAGAGAATTATTATTTCCATAGAGTCATAATCATGAGCTACTGTGGTATCTGCAGTAAGCAATTTAATTTTGTATTTTTTATTATTATTTTATTTTTTTCTTTTTGGGTCACACTGGTGATGCACAGGGGTTACTCCTAGCTCTGCACTCAGGAATTACTCCTGATAGTGTTCAGGGGACTTTATGAGATGCTGGGATTCGAACCCAGGTCAGTCGCATGCAAGGCAAACACCCTACCCACTGTGCTATCGCTCCAGCTCCAAGCAATTTAATTTTGTAATTCAACTTCTAAAGATAGTGATGAGGAGGTAGAAACTGTGAATTGAAAACTTTGCAATAAAATATCACTGAATATCATAATTATATCCTTGCCTCCTAAACCAGATAAATTTCTTGATCATCATGTTTATCAGAGAAAAAGTACAAGTGGGTACTTTTTAAAAATAAATCCAGGGCCACAAATATGGTTCAACAGGTAGGGCACATTCCCTGCATGTAGCCAACCTGGGTTTGATCCCTAGAAACACACATGGTTCCCTAAACACTGACAGGAGTGATCCCTTGAGCATAGAGCCAGTGAGTCCTGAGCTTCACCAGGTATGGTCCCCAAGCCAAAAGAAAAAAATTAAAAGTGAATTCACTGTATTTATATAGCCAATGATTTATTGAATGCTATATGGCAAATATTGTGCTAGGTACTAATATACTACTTGCTTAGTGATATAAGTTTACAGGTACGGGTAATAGAATGTACCTGATAAGTAAATGTATATATATATAAACATGTATATTGTGTGCATATACACATGTATGAAAATGGAAAAAAGTCTTCTGAATAGTAATAGAGGTGCTAGTGAACATTATTAAATATAAAATTCGATACTTGGAATATATATTTTCCTAAGAATAAATTAACTACTTATAGATAAGGTTTTTTGCCATTTGTTTTGTTTTGTAGTATCAGGAATCAAATCTAGTGCTTCATACATGCAAGGAAAGTGTTCTACACATAAGTATAAGCTTTGGCCTCAGAATTGTTAAATGTTCATCTATTATTTTCTCTGTTGTTAATCATGTAAACAGTCTTATAAATTAATGGGAAATAGACTGTGCATCAATCATTAAATTTTGGAGGATTTTAAACATATCAGGAGTATATGTTGGATATGGAATGAAAGGTTATGCAACATTCTTAAAGACATTTAACTAGTGGTATGGCATTTCCTTTCCAGAAAAGATTGTAAGTAGTTGTATGAACTGCCTCTTATCTGAACACTGTGTTTAGAAAATCTTTATGTTCTACTCAAGGACTATTCTCTTAGAATCTCTGGTAAAAAGATGTCAGTGTGAAGGTCATTTTAGGCATGTTATAATTTACTCTGTCAGCCAAAGAAAGAATTCACAAAAGAGGGTGTTTATGTGTTTTCTGATTTTCCAGTAATATAAAGGTACAATCCAAAAAATGAACAAACTTGTTACAAAAAATAACTTCCTGTAAGTAGTCATTAAAATAAATATTAATATTTAGTGAAAAATCTTTCTAATTGATAGCATTATTAAATATGACAGCTCACTCATTAGGTTTTTATTAAAATTAATTTTCTATGACTATTAACAATAAGCAGAATAGTCTACCATGAAAAGTGACAATTCCCTTTAAACCCCTAACATTCACCTCCACTCAAGTTACAGTAAGCTCCAGAATTAAAACATGATCCAAATATTGAAGAATGGCCAGAACTTCCCAATCCCAACAGAGAGCCCTATAAAGCTAACTGAAGTAGGAGGAAAGATAATTACCAACAATATGCCTCCCACATGGGAAACAGTTAAACTTATCATTCCTCTCAGTGGTATGTTTGATGTAATATGTTCATTTTTATGCTTATTCTTGTGTTTCAGGATGTTGTCTAGGAAAAAGTGTCTAGACAGAATGGAAAAGAACCCTTTACAGACAACCTTGTAATGATTGTTAAATGAGTGATATAACAGACCTGTTCATTCAGTGGTGGAAGTTTTGAGGATAGTTTTTTGTAGCAGGTATTTTGAAGTCTTTAAAAATAGTTCTTTATATAGATAACTTTACTTGAAAATGTGTCTCCCAAAATATTTTGACAAATTCATCCTTTCTGTGAAGAACACATTGAAAACTATAAGGAACAACAACAACAAGAAATAACAGACCAACAAATTCAACCCTGAGTTTAGACAAATTGGAAAGCCAACAGTCCTTCAAAATATAAGATTAAGAATGCTGATCATCATGAAGGCTAATCAGCACCACAATTTCATTGAAAAGAGCTATAATTATGTATTTTGTATAACTGTTAATCGTACAGCACTAACAGGAAACTGTTGCTCAAAATAATAGGCAACATTAATAGATGATTTGGTGAACACTTTATTCAACATACATTATAGATTAAGTTTATAATCACCCTTACAAAACTGAACATATTAGCTCATGAGAATTAATGAATATAAAATGATGTAATCTACAATATTTGTTTACTTTTTATTGATGACCTACTAAATACCAGATATTATGTACTACCTAGTTTAATTTTTATGCTCTCACTAAAAAGGTATCATAATAAGCATGATAATCCATGATTTCTCAAAATCACACAGAATATCTAGGATTTGAACATATCCAAATAGCAAAAGTCATGTTCTTCCAAAATGCAAAAAATTCTATTTTTTTCTTTTTGGTTATTGTTCTTTTGTCAATCTTTGATGGAGCTCAATGAATATGAAATGCTCCATGATGACTCATTGACAAGCCCAAATATTGAACTCGTTTTTCTTTTAATTAGCAGGTTTAATTTTATTACATTGTTTATATTCAACAATTTATAATTTAAAACTCATTACTTTACATATTATTCTATATCTCACAATAAGAAATAATTTCAAAGGGCCAAGAATAAGTCTTAGTGGGAGAATGCATGCTTCACATATGCCTTTGGTTCCCAACATTTAAAACTAATAGATAAATGATATAGCTTAACTCTACCAAATACTTGGTGTCTAGTTATGTTTAACTCTGCTAGGAAATGTCTTAAAATAGTGAGTTAAAATATTTAAAAATCGGGAGATTTTATATAAAAGTTTGGACTTGAAACTCAAGCAATTAGAAGACTCAAAAAAAAAATGTAACTTTCTCAGTTCAATAACTGGCAGGGCCCAAACAGAATAGAGTAAACAATTTGTTATTTGACATAATTTCCAGCCTGTCGAGATGCCTATCTCCCTTGAAGCTAAAGAAGCCACTTTTTTTAAAATAATAAATTTAATTTTATTATATTTTATATTCTCCTCTTTCCCCCACCCCCAATTTTTATTTTATTAAAGCACTATAGGTTACAAAGTTATTCAAGGTTGGGTTTTTTTTTTTCTTTTTGGGTAACACCCGGCTATGCTCATGGGTTACTCCTGGCCCTGCACTCAGGAATTACCTCTGGTGGTGCTCAGGGGACCATATGGGATGCTGGGAATTGAACCCGGGTCAGTCTCATGCAAGGCAAATGCCCTACCCGCTGTGCTATCACTCCAGCCCCAAGTTTGGGGTTTTGACATAAAATGTTCCATAACTGATTAAACCACAGTGTCATCTTCACTTCACCAGTGTTTCCAGGTTTCCCATTTTATCCCTACCTCTCACCCCCAATTCTAGACTGCCATCTTGACAAGCACTTAGAACTTGAGTGGGGGTGAATGTTAGGGGTTTAAAGGGAATTGTCACTTTTCATGGTAGACTATTCTGCTTATTGTTAATAGTCATCGAAAGTTAATTTTAATAAAAACCTAATGAGTGAGCTGTCATGTTTAATAATGCTAAAATCCATATTACAAAATTTTTAGTAGTAGATTATATCTTGGCAAGGTCCATCCTTGAGTTATCTAAGCTGAGTGGTTAAGTACCACTAACAGAGCCCTACAGTACCTTCTGATTATTGCTCAGGAGCATTATTATCATATAAAGCTTTGGATAGAATAGTAATTTTGACAGTGTTAATTGTTTCAATGCATATTTCTCCATTTCCTGGTGTTCTCTAATTTCTTTCAAAAGTGCCTCTTATACTTTGTATATGACCTACCCAGGTTCAATTTTCAGCATCACTTATGGTTCCCAGACCCTTACCAGAAGTAAGTCCTTAGCACAGAATTAAGTCCTGAGAACAGCTGGATGTGGCCATTTTTATTAAAAAATGTGCCTTGTATTTTTATCTGTATAAGTCTTTTAAATCCTTTGCTAATTTCATTTTTATTTTTTGTTAACTAGTATACTATTTCCAAAGCCCTTTCCTTTGTTGATTCCTAGGAATTTGATGTTTGGGAGTATTTGTTTTGAGAGTTAAAAATATTCCTTTATGTTCTATTTCATTGAAACCAAAATTCACAAAGCAATCATAAATCTCAACAACAACAACAACAAAATCCAATGATCCATCCAAAAGTGGGGAGAGAACTGAAAATAATCTTCCTCAAAAGAATATATGCAGATGAATTATAGATTGCTTATAAGTATATACAAAAGTGCTCATTGTCACTTGTGATTCGAGAAATGCAAATCAAAACAAGAATGAGTTATCTCCTCACGTCAGTGAGAATGGCACATGTCAAAAAATTGGAAACAACCAGTGTTGGTATGGTTGTGGTGAAAAAAGAAACTTCCTTTACTGTTGGAAGAAATACCATCAGGTTCAACCTCTAAGGAAAACAGTATGGGTATTTCTCAAAAACATAATAGAATTCCCAAATGACGCCAATAATTTTACTCCTCTAAATCTATCCTAAAAACACAAAAACACTAATTTGAAAGGATTTACCCACACCCATGTTCACTGAGCGATTTAGTACAATAACTGGGTTAGGGAAGCAATCCAAATATCCAACTGCAGATCAAGAAATGGTACATACATACAACAGCACAGTATGTAGGTTTGCAATGTGGCTGCAACATAGATAGAATTGGAGAGTATCATATTAAGTAAAATAACTCAGAGGGAGAAGTAAAAATAAAAGATGATCTCACTATTTTGTGAAATATAGAAAATCACAATAAATACATACACTTTAATGAATAATGACAAACTCTTGACACTGGAATACAGAACCAACTGGTAAACATCGGGAGCAGGAGAAGTCAGCGGGCGGGGGCGGGTAGAGAAAAAGACTAGACTAGAAGAGACATAAAGATAATAGTGGAGAATTTGGGGAATTTTTAAAGTTTTTGATATGGTAAGTGTAGTAAGTTTTTTATATAAATACATAAGTGTTAACACTAACTGTAACTAAGTTTTTTTTTTTTAATTTAGAAGTACTGCTATTTATTCAGCCACTGAGTAAGCTTATTGAAGCAGGCATGAACTCCACATTACTTTTAAGAAAAATTTTAAAACTTTTTATAGCTGTTCACAATAATTGTTTACATTCAATATTTTAACACCTACCCCACGACCATTGCACCTTCCTACCACCATTACTTGATCTTCCCACCAACACCCCAGCCTGCCCCTTAGGCAGATACTATATAATATATTTTGTATTGTTTGCCATCAATAGTATAAAGTGTCACATGGCCGCAAAACTGGCCGCTGCTGGTCAGCATCATACCCCCTGTAACTAACTTTTAATAAATAAAAAATATTTTTAAATAAATTTAATTCTTTCAGTGGGCTGGAGCCATAGCATAGCTGTATGGCGTTCGGTTATCATGCGACCGACCAGTGTTCGATTCCTCCGCCCTTCTCGGAGAGCCTGGCAAGCTACCGAGAGTATCGAGCCTGCATGGCAGAGCCGGGCAAGCTACCCGTGGCGTATTCTATATGCCAAAAACAGTAACAATAAGTCTCACAATGAGAGACGTTACTGGTGCCCGCTCGAACAAATTGATGAGGAATGGGATGATAGTGACAATGACAGTGACAATTCTTTCAGTGCTACTCTGCTATGTCCCATAACTTTTGTTAAATTGTATTTCTTCCCGAGATACATTTTAAAATTTGATTTTGGTTTTCTCTCTAATCCAGAGGTTGTTCAGAGATATGTATTTTAGTTTCCAAATATTTGTAAATTTTCCCATTTTCTTGCTGTTATTGATTTTATTTTTATCATTTTTAGTTGAAAAAGATACTTAGCATGTAATTTATCTTCATGCATTTGTTATAATTTGTTTGTACTAACATGTAATCTCTCCTAATAATTGTTATGAAAAGAATGTGCATTTTTTTCTCTTGGTGCTAAATTATGTCTTTTATTCTGATTTATTTATAGTGGTCATTAAATATGCTATTTATTGATTGACATTCTGTACCAATACCTTTCATTATTGAAAATGAGTATTGAAATAGCCTATTATTGCTTTTCTGTCAACTTTTTCTTTCAGATTTGTTACTATTTGATTCTACACGCATATGTTCTGATGATAATTACCCATATATACCTTTTACTCATTATGCACTGTACTTCTTTGTTTCTAGAGAATATTTTAATTGACCGACTAATATTTGTATAGCCACTCATGTTTTGTTTTGGTTACTATTCACCCCTTCACTGTAATCTATCACATTCTTGAAAATAAAGGTTTCTTTGTAGGAAGCATAGTTAGGTCTTTTTCAGTATTTTTATCTACTGAGCTATTCTTTATCCTTTTACTAGGAAGTTTAGTCCATTTTTACTTAGAGATTATTGAAAGTGAGGTTAGTATTGCCATTTAGTGAAATGTTTTTTTCTTATAGCTATTTTGTCACTCCTTAAACTCTCATAGACTTCCTTTGGTTTTATATTGGTTTTACTAAAAATTTTTGGTTCCCCTTCCTTTCATTTTTGTGAATTTTTCTATATACTTTCTTTGGTGACCAAGGGACTTAACATAAAATATCTTAAAGCTGTTACAGTCTATTTTAAATTGATAACAACTAAACTCCACATGCATATAAGAACAGTTTTTAACTCCTCCCTTTTATTATAATATATGACATCAAGTTTTATAGTTCAAGTAAAAGCAATTTACTCATACATGTGCTGCTACAATAAAACAACAGCCTTTAACTTAGTTGGAGGTCCCCTACAAATGTTTTAGCTTAAAATTTTCTTCAAAAGCTAAAATTTTCTAACCATACTTCCTGAAATTCTAAAAATGGGTATCTCCAGCAATAAGTAGCGTAGGTGACTAGGCAACCACAAAAGTGATAATCATCTGCTTTTTCCTAGAGGAACTTTTTTAAAAGTCTTAATTGGTTTTGTTTATACACTTGCATATAACTTGCTTATATTCATAATGCTGTGCTTATATTTTATCTTCGAAAGGAACTCTGTAATGACTATATGAACATATGTAAATACCTTAATCTATTAAGAAATATGTAGTTACAGTGAACAATATCATTCTTCAAGTCTGAGTGTTGAACCCATGAAACTACCTCAGGGATGAATGAGGGTTGAAAACAGAAATATAATATGTGACAAAACAGGAAACGATATCAGTAGAGTTCTTTCTATTTCACTCTACATAATATTTATGCTGATACCCTCAAATTTGTTGATCAGCTTCCTTGTCATTAAAAGTGGATGTGGGTGATTAGTTTGACAGACTTGAGGCAGACTACCATATCCTCCACTTCATAGTATGATATTGCACAAGATTTTTAAACCTCTCTCTGCCTCACTATCCTTATCAGACAAGGAAAAAGCAGTTTATATTCCTAATTCCTACTTTATAGAGGTTTTTGGAGGTTATTTGTTATGCATAAAATATTAAGACCAATGGATAATGTAGTAATTATTGTGAGCCTCTTTTTACTTCCTCTGATACCAAATGGAAGTATTCAAATTTTCTCTAGGTTCACCCTTCTTGGTACATTAAACTGTTATGTAGAATTATGTGGGACAAAACACTGAGTACTGCCCACAGTTTTTTCTCACCCTCTGTAAACATACCAATTTTTATTAATTCCAAACTAACTCTTAATCTCAACTCATTCTCCCCTTTGGTATTTTAATGTTTCCTCATCTAAAACACTATCTCTCATTTGGTCTTCTGCAATAACCTTCTTATGATACTCCTAGATTCTTCTTGTTTTTTTTTTTCCATACTGCTTTCTAGGTAGCACCAGAATAATAAAAACAACAACAACAACAACAACAAGTATTTGGAGCCTGTCACATTGTAAAAATCCTTTTGATGGCTTTCCATTGCACTTGGAATAAAGCCTTTTTTAATTAACTGAACTGATTCCCAAGTCAAGCTTTATTATCTAGGCTCTTCCTTCTCAAACTTGACCTGGCTATATTTTCATGAAAGCAAATAAGCCTTTGCTAGCTAAGACTTTCACATGTAGAGTCCTCTCTGCTTGGGGTGCACATTTCTTTCTACATGACTGGCTTTTTTATGTTCAAGTTCTCTAGGACTTTATTTTACTAGTAGTAATGTAAAGATATCCCTCTCTCCACATTCCTTTTTATATCATTCCTATGATGAAACCCTGATTGTACTCTTCATAACTTATCATTTAATTAAATATAGCAATTACAGGAATAAATGAATCAGAATAAAAATAAAGGTATGAATATAAACACTTACATGGCATATTTCCTCGTTTACATTTACTTTTCTTGATAGATACAAGTCACTCAAGTGAAATTAGCACCTTAGTCTTATTTTCACAAAAATACCCCTAATGATATGAGGAATTTAATCAATATTTGTGGAATAGTCTTATGAATGATAAGTTTTACACACTATAACTGAAGTTGAAATGAAATCTTTAAAAAAGATAAAATGTTCAATAATTCAAATTGTGAATTATCAGGAACATTAAAAATAACTACCTATAGATCTAATTGTGTGCTACATATATAAAAATATTATAGAAATCTGCACTGTTATATTTAGTGTTGATTACATACAGGAAATTTTTTGCTCTCCAGTTTCAAAAACACCACCATAAGAAAGTCATTGTGCCAAATACTATGCTGGTTAATTCTTTGTAGTAAAAATTGTTAAATCATCATAAGGAATAAAAATTGAGAAAATATCTACCTTGAAACTATAAGAATGTTCTTACTATCTATCCAGAAGTAATATATACTTTGAGGGAAAGTTTATTTTTTTCTTTAAAATAAGTATATAATTACTTTCTTATTGACTGCTAAAATTTTTTATTTCATTTAATACCCTTTAAAACCCTTTAATACTGTTATTAATATTCCTAATTTCTGCTGCATGAAAAATAAATAATTGTATGAGAAAATAGAACTTTTACGAAGTTGAGATGAGGTGACTACGTACATCAACCACCGTCAAAACTATTGTTAAAGTAGTAATACAAACTATAATAAGTAATTTTTTAAATAAAATTAAAATTGTTTGCCATATCAGGGGAGCTGAGACTTGAAACTTTGGTGTAGGCACTAACTAGCACTGATTGTATATATGGAGTTAGAACATTGTATGTCTGAAACTATGTTAACATTATTGTAAAACATGGTAAATAAATAAAAATTAAAAATTTGGGACAGAGACATAAAAAACACATGGATCACCTGCAAGATGCATGAGTATAAATTAGAAATGTATTATTGTAGGATATCATTGGTTTGTCCTTTCTCCCTTGCCACAGAGTTTGAACTTATCTGGTAATAATCTCTAAACATTTTAAGACAACATTGGTATGTCCTGTTCTCCTTGCCACAAGGAGTTTAGGTATATCAGGTCACACCCATCAAAGTGCTCCTGAGTCATTCCCATTCCTTTGTCTATCTGTAACCACTTCTATGCTCTCTTCCCCAACCAGTTAATCAGCTTTTCCCCTAATCAGACTCTGTCAATTTGTAAGGTCAGACCTTTCTAGGACACTGAACTTGTATTTTAAGTTAATATTGCCTTTCTCCTCTCCTTATGTCTTTTGAATGGTTTACTTTAAAGCAATGTCCTTTTTGTATGGACAAAGAAAGACAGTTGTTAATATGCTTTTGTAACATGGGATTTAATTGGCTTCGAATCTTATTCAATCCTGGGCAACTGCTTTCTCAACTTAAGCCTCAGCTGCCCTTACTTCCTAGTACCCCCAAAAGTAGGGTCCCGAAGAGGGATGGGACAGACCCAGGGCAAGTGGTGAGTTATGTGCTACCCTGGCATCAAGATGGGCCTGGCCCAAGTGCCTAATGCTTAACTATAAGTTAAGAACTTGGTCATGGACAAATGCTGTCATGATCCAAAAGTAACGATGAGACTAGGACTCTGCTAGGTATAGGAAAGACTAATCTGTCCTGAGCACTGTAGTCTGAGATCGAGGTGACCCCAGGAGAGCAATTCTATAAACTTAATGCATCTCTTGCTATGTCCATACAAAATGATTAATATTATGAATACTTATATGTTAGTTGGACAAGAAGAGGAGAAACACACCCATGGGATTCCGCTCTTGGGTGGGTGTCCTGCTGGAAGAGAATCTGTCCTGGTAGCAGCATCCCCTGAGGGAAAGAACTTTACCCCTACTGATTGTGACCACACCTATGTGTAAGCCCCAACCCCTCATGCTTGGGGATTTAACTAGGCTGAAAGAGTGGGCTGAGGGCCAGTCCCAGTGCCAGATCTGGAGAAGCCAGATCCAGATCCAGAGAAGGAGAATGAACTAGCATGGGGGAGGAATAAGCAGAGAGAGAGATAGGAGTGTCTAGAGAGGAGATTGGAATAAGCTGCAACTGAAACCAACCAACCTGGATCTGTTCCTTTCTTCGCCTGCCTCATCACCGCCATCAACCTCCCCAGAGTGGGGGATGCGGCTGGAGACTACTGAACGTGAGCGGTGGGAGAGATAGAGTGCCACTGCCCTGTGCCTGGTGTGGTGCCCCCTCTCCTCTTTTTTGTGTGTTTACACATATTATAATCTGGGAAGAGCCTGTCAAGCTCCCTGTGGCATATTTTATATGCCAAATACAGTAACAATAACAGGTCTCATTCCTCTGACCTTGAAAAGAGCCTCCAATCATTGGGAAAAAAGAGTAAGGAGAGGCTGTTAAAATCTCCGGCCTGGGACAAATGGAGATGTTACTGGTGCCTGTTCGAGTAAATTGATGAACAACAAGATGACAGTGAAACAATGATACAGAGATGATAATCTGAGAGATTTCTTTATTTTTCACCTATTGAGAGATCCTAGCTTTGAAATGAAATTCTTCACAGTACAGAGGAACTGATTGTTGGAATATTCCAAAGTACTAAGTCATTAACTTCACCCACTGTGTTCACATAAACTGTTTCACTGCTTCTAATCCGTGTAAATTCCATACTTCTAATGATGTAGGAGAAGGATTACACAAATTACCTGTTTTGAATAAATACAGAGTCTACATCTCATGAATCTTCCTGGAATTAAATATGATTATTTCAGTGAAAACTAAAGAATAATCTTCTAAAGAATATTATTGTACATACATCAGAGGAGGTTGTTGTAGCCACTCCATTTATTGACTTGTACAGGAGACTTACAAGTTTCCCTGCACAGTGAAACAGCATTCAGAAATGAGTTTTACAAAGAATACCGAACCCAAGGCTTCTCCAAGTCATACTTTCTAAGAAAGCACAATTTTATGTCAATGTTTTAAGGCATAATACGAGCAAGATTGTCTCCTGAATGATTAAGACCTGACAAATGCCTCCTCTTAGCCCTGGCACCTTATTCCTATATATGTTTGCTAGTTTAGCTGCACAAAGAAACACATTTTGGAGAAGGGAAAAAAAAGAGAAATGGATTTTGCCAGGTTGGCTTTGAACCTATCTTTCACACCACTGTGAAGTGTGCTGCCAGGACGTGTGCTATGTATGTAGTTAGAAGCAGCAGATGGAAAAGCATTTTTGAGGGGCTTTTTGATGGTTCTGAATCTATGCAGCATTTACACACCAAAGCATGCTTATTCATCTGTTATATATTTAGGGATATTTAAACTGTGAACATTTGTCTTCCTTAAAGACTACAAAAGTATCTGGAGACTGACTGACTTACTAAATAGACATAGTAAATTGATCAATAATTAGTTTGACATCCCTTTATCCCTGCACCCTCACTTTCAACCAAACCCTGGCCCCCGTTCTGTATTTCCTGACAGCAGTCTTATGTGCGGCTGTGAGCATCCTGTACAGTGGAAAAATGTCACAGTAACAAAAGAAAAATACTGTTCTCATATGTGTGTTGAGTTGGAGGTGGGGGTGGGCATCTGTATAGATAGAAAGAAGGGACACTTTTAAGAAACTGTTTAAAATGAAGAGTTATAGAATTATATTAATGTTATAAAATTTATTTTAAAAGGTAGATCTTTTAACAGTCAGGGATTTTCTGCTTAAATTTTATCCTAATATTTCTTAATTTGATGCTAGAAATAAGTGCCACCAGAAAATAATATATTTGAATAAATTGTGGTTATTAATTTTTCCCCAATTGCATGTGTCTTAACCAGTAGAAAGTGATGAAACTAAAACAAAATTCTGGAAACGTTACCTTGGTATTTTGTACTGAAAGTTCATAATTTGAAGTCCCAACCCCACCCCCAAGTGATAGCATTTGGAGGAGAGACCTCCAAGAAACCATATAGTTTAACTGAAGTCCTGAGAACAGTTTTATGATAGGGTGATAACCCTCTGAAGAAGAATTTGTTGCCCCTCCCTGAACCATGTGAACTTCTAGCAAGAGATCCACTAGCAACTTCACATGAAGTTCTTCACCTTCACACAGGCTGCTAATACCTTGATTTTTGTCATCTCAGCCCCCAGAACTGTGAGACATAAGTGTCTATTGTTTAATCCAAGCAGTCAATGGTATATTTTAATTGACACTAGGATAAACTGAAAGCTACTGTACAGCATTCACACTCAAAAAGATGCTAAATCAACAACACCTAAATTAAATGACTAACTAGGGTTTTCTGAGCCTTCCAATATCAGCCATTATCTGTCTACCCATTTCAGTAGCATCCAAGCACAGATGCTCCAAAACTGGCATTTCAGAGGTAGGGAATATGAAAAGAATTGGAAGCACCACTTATGACCAAAAAAGATGTAGCTGCATTATTTTATTTGATATGAAGATAAAATTGTTAGTAAGCTTATTCTGTTGATTGTGCAACACAAAGATTATGCACTAAATTATGCAATACTTTGACAGAGCTGGCTTCAGGTCCTCCTGGAGGACCTTACTGTGCTCACTATTGCACAAATGCCAGGGAAAGAAGAGGTGGTGGCAGAACTTTTAGAAGGAACAAAACTATTTTCAAGAACTCATTGATCAGACAAATCACTTTTTATTTTCTGGAAAAAGTATTGATGTTTGACCTTCAAGTCAAAGTCTGTCTTCTCTATACTTAGTTACTGCTTGAGATGAACATAGTCAATATTCAGAGGAAAAGAATCCAAAAGATCTCCAACATTCTACTTTCTCAGTCTCAGAGAGCTGGGAACCTTGACCATTTGAATCATACTCCAAATTCCAAAATACCCTTAATTAACATATGCAAAGTACCAAGAACAGCATGAGTCCCAGAATAGACTGAAAGTATCAATTTTAATCCTACTTTCAGGATAGTTTTGTAATATAGGTGAAGCAGTACTGTCTGGCACATACTAGGGCTCAATAAACATTTGTTTATTGCTTTCTGACCTTTGCTTTCTGTTAAATAAATTCCAAAACCACCACATTTTTAAAACATGAAACTGATGAATTTGAAAGAACTTTCTGTGGACTCAAGAAATTAAAATTGATATCATAAAACTAAAAAATTATGTTTGTGAAACTGATTTGCATTTGAAATTTTGGCAGTACACCTATGTAGGGTGTCTCTGGCTCAGAATTCTGACAAGAAGTGATAAGGACTTGAACTAAGGTGGTGGCAGGAGACTGGAGACAAATGAGTTATAAAGCAGAATAGCAGAATTATAAGAATTTGAGTGTGGCTAATGACATGCTTGCTTCTATCTCATCATTAACTCTTAAGAAAAGCAATTCAAATACTTGAGTCATTTTTTTAAAAAGGGAACAATAATCCTTACTTCATAGATGGATGTGAAGATGATAGTAGACCTGAAAGCAATTTGCATGGTTCTGACATATAGACATATTGCCATTACTAATGCATGTTGTTTATGAATGTCTACATAATCTAATAATAAATATATCCATTCTGCTATTTAGATATTATTGAACCTGGTCAGATTAAATGTCTTTGATGATAAGAAAAATAAATAATTCTATATGGTTGTTTACTTTTTTAAAAATTAGAATACAAACTGAATGTTTTGAGGAGGAAGTGATCTCAGTTTATCATAGTATTAATATCAATGGTTTAAGAACCACACCCATCACTATCATGCTAACATCCCTCCACTAGTCAGTGTCCCTAGATCCCACCTTATGTCTACCATGTCTTTCTGTCCCCTCCACTTGATTGACTCAGAATGGTAGGCTTTGTTTTCATTGGTTTTTGTTTGTTTGTTCCTGCACTTTATTTTGTTATAATCAATAAATGAATTCTCATTCAATATTTTTCCTTTTATAAAATTTTATTTTATTTTTTATTTTAGGGGCCACACTTAGCTATGCTAGGGCTTACTCTTAGTTCTATGCTCAGGAATAACTTCTGGCAGTTCTTAGGGCTCCAACCAGGGTAGTGGAATCAAATCTAAATTGATCATGTGAAAAGCGAGTACCCTTAATACACTGAGCTAGTTCTCATGACACTGTCCTCCTTTTGATGCACTTAGCATGTCACTCTCTATTTTCATCCAAATTGTAATTAAATGAGAGTATTCCATTATGCATATAAACCATAAATCATCCACTCACTTGCTGTTGAATACTTAGTCACCACAAACTTGGATATTAGTCCTTTGTCAGATGTGTAGCATGCGACCTCTTCTGGTCTCCCAAAAGAGGAATTGAAAGAGCTATGATTGGAGTATCACATTTCACTACAGTGAGAGAAGGAATCTGGAGCTTTGACCTCCATGGACGATCAAGATCACGGATGCTGTCTCATTTGCCAAGGTGTCGAAAAAATCAGATGGGCCGGACACGTAATGCAATGTGGAGACAACCACTGGATTAGAGCTGTTAACTACTGAATTCCACAGGGCATCAAAAGAATGCTGAGATGGTCAGACTTCTTTGTCAAGAACCTGATTGAATGGTTTGATATTCTTCGTGTTCCTGGAACAATCATATACACTATTGGGCTACACTAGCATGCAATAGGGATGAATGGAGATGCTACTGGCACCAGCTCTAGCAAATCGATGAGCAATGGGATGACAAGTGATACAAGTGAAGTGATAGTATGATAATTTACATTTAAATTAAATATTATATTTTATATAACACCTGTAAGGGTGATTAGAGTCCAGCCTAAAAGCCTCCATCCCTCTCTGAGAGACGGGCAAGCTACCTAGAGAATCCTATATTCACAGCAGAGCCTGGCAAGCTACCCATGGCGTATTCGATATGCCAAAAACAGTAACAACAATGGGCCTCATTCCCCTGACACTGAAAGAGCGCCCCAATACAGCAGCATTAAAAAGGATGAGCAAGGAGAGGCTGATAAAATCTCAAGGATGAACTAGACTGCCAAAACAAAAAAGCATTAAAATGACTGTCTGTACTTTCAACGTACGTACACTGGCATCAGGAGCATTCATTCAGGACCTGATGGTGCAAGCATGAAAGATCAAGTACAACATCTGTGGTCTGACCTAGACAAGAAGGCATTGATCACATCATGCCATTTTTGAAACTAAAGAAGAACTTTTCAATGTAACATGCGAAAATAGAGTTGTCGGTGGTGTCAGTGTCCTTGTCAACACGAACTTGCCATGAGCATTGATTCACTCGAATGCCTAACAACTCGAATCCGATGATTACGCTTGAATAGATGTGGCTCTCTGCTAGCAGTTTCTATCTTCATTGTCTACACAACAATATCCAACTATGATGAAGAAAAAATTGAGAAGTTCTTCATGGAGCTGGAGAAGTTCGATAAAGGAGACCACACATTCTATAAGATCATTGTTGGTAATTTTAATGCCATGATAGGACTGAGAAGGTTGCCCGAAGACCTGCACATCGGGACCCATGGCCTAGAATGGAACAAACAGGGTGAGAGACTGTCTGAGTTCATCATGTCTACCAAGACTATCCATGGTAACTCACAGTTCCAGAAGGCTGAATCTAAACATTGGACATGAGAGTCTCCTGGTTGACAGTTCCACAACAAGTTGACCAAGTCATATTAATCGACAGTTTTGCCTGACTGATGTCAATGTTGTCCCAAACTTCCAAAAGGAATTGAACCACCATCTCCATCATGCAAAATTCTACTTCACAGAGTAGGGAGAAGACTACAAAGTTTAAATTTAAGAAGAGAACTCCCAGAATGACCACAAACTGTGAGCTCTTTGGAACGATTTCGACAACGTGGGAAGATGCCATCATTGACAACATCGACGAGGAATATGATCGACTCATTCAGCACCTCCATGACTGCTCAAGGAATGCCGAGAGTGGGAAAGCCACAAACAGATGCCTGTCTTCGGAAACTCTCTAGCTCATTTGCCAACATGGTTTGGCACAAGCCTCAGGCAATCACAAGCTAATGTCTGAGCTCTCAAAGCTGTGCAGAGAAGTGATAAAGGAAGACCTCAAAGAGAGAAGAGTGGCAGTGTTGACCGATGTGGCAGAAGCTGGGAAAAGTTTTCACAATGCTCGCCTGTCCTTCACCAACTAAAAGACTAAGATGACTGCCCTCCAACGTCCTGATTCTTCTATCACATCTTCCAGAAGAACAATGGAGAGGATTATTCAAGACTTCTACTCGGATCTCTTTGACAGCCACATCACCTACCCACATACCAAATTCTGCAGGATGGATACAACGTTCTCAACGTCCTCCCTTCCGAAATCCAACTTGCCATTTAGTTGGTAAAGACACAGACAGCACCCGGTCCAGACAAGGTCAGACCCAAACACCTGAAGAATCTGCCACCAGGACTCACTGGCTCAGCTCTTCACATGCTACCTGTCCGAATTCAAGGTTTTGTCCCAATAGAAGACAAGCAGGACCCTTCTGTTGTACAAGAAGGGAGACATCCACAACATCAGCAACTATCGCCCAATCTGCCTGTTGTCTGTTGTCTACAAGTTTTTCACTCAAGTCATGCTGAATAGAATAGGCAGAATACTAGATGAAGGACAACCATGTGAGCACGCTGGGTTCCAAAAGGATTCAGCACAACTGACCATATTCACATGGAGAACAAGATTATTGAATCTTCGCGAGAGCTCAAAATGCCACTCTGTCCAATGTTCATCGATTTAAAGAAGGCCTTTGGTTCTGTTGAGACAGAAGTGGTCATCGAAGCCCTAGCCAAATAGACCATTCAAACTCGATATATAAGGTTCCTCCGTGAGCTGTATTATGGATTCATGACCAGGATCTCACCATTCTACATTGAAGTAAAGAGAGGAGTTCAGCAGGTGAAATAGCATTTCACCAAAATTTTTCAGTGCCACCCTTGAGAATGTCATGTGATGACTATAATGGGAAGGAATGGCAGTGAAGATAGACGGTCAGCAACTACACCACCTCTGCTTCACTGATGACATCATTCAAATAATATCAAACATTAGCCAAGCGGCACAAATGCTGGTCAACTTCGACGAAGAGTGTGAAAAGGTCAGAATGCAGCTGAATCTCACCAAAACAATGTTCATGAAAAATGAACTAGTCCCTGATGTTCCATTTGCTCTCAACAGAATGAACATCTCTGAATGCAACAGCTATGTGTACCTTGGTTGAGAACTCAACATGAGGAATGACTTGGTGCCAGAACTGCTCATGAGGAAGAGAGCAGCGTGGAATGCCTTCAAGAGCATTGAATAAGTGGTTAACAGGACAAAGAAACTCTGGCTCTGGGCACATCTTTTTGACTCCACCATTCTTCCTGCACTAACATACACCTTGGAGACCTGGACCCTACAAAAACAGGACAAGAACGCTATTCAGGTATCTCAGAGGAGTCAAAAGAGCTATGCTTGGAATATCACATTTCACTCAAGTGAGAGAAGGAATCTGGAGTTACTACCTCGATCAAGGATCAAGAATGAGGGATGCTGTCTTGTTTGCCAAGGCATCGAAAACCAGATGGGCTGGACACGTAATGTGATTTGGAGACAATTGCTGGACTAGAGCTGTTACCGACTGGATTCCACAGGATGTCAAAAGACCGCATGGCTGCCCACCTACAAGATGGCCAGACTTCTTCGTCAAATAAGCCCTGAATAAACGGTTTGAGACTCTTTATGTTCTTGGCACAAACAGATAGCATTGGGCTACACTAGCATGCGACAGGTCTGTCTATCACCCCATTGCTCATCGATTTGTTTGAGCGGGCACCAGTAGCGTCTCTCATTGAGAGACTTATTGTTACTGTTTTTGGCATATCCAGTACACACGGGTAGCTTGCCAGGCTCTGCCGCACGGCATCGATACTCTTGGTAGCTTGCTGGGCTCTCCGAGAGGGGCGGAGGAATATTAATGGAGAAATTACTCACATCCACTCAAGGAAATCGAAGATCAACAGGATGACAAGTGATACAAGTGATTATATTTTAATGTATGATATATGTATTTCTAATATATATAAATTTTCTCATGTTGTTATTTCATTTAGTTATTGTTTCTTTCACAATGCAGAAACTTTTTAATTTGATGGAACATATTTGGTTATTTTTGCTTTTTAAAAAAATATTTTTGGCACTGTAATTTGGTATATTAGTAATAGTAGAGTTTCTTGCATAATACTTTCCAACATCAACAACATCTACCAGAGTATCAGCTTCCTTACAACATTGTCCCAGAGTTCATCCCTCCCCACACCATGCACACAGAGTCAAAGAAATGATTCTTCTTAAAGATCCAGGTCTCATTTTTGTTTTGTTTTGTTTTTGGGCCACACCTGGAAATGCAAAGGGGTTACTCCTGGCTCTTCACTCAAGAATTACCCCTGGCGGTGCTCAGGGGACCATATGGGATGCTGGGAATCAAACCAGGTCAACCGTGTGCAAGGCAAACTCCCTACCCGCTGTGCTATTGCTCCAGCCCCCCAGGTCTCATTTTTGAAATAACAAATGTCCAAATGCTTCTTTTTTTAAAAAAAATAGTATCAGTCATGGGAGATATCATTAAGTTCAGAATCATGGTGAGTTCCACTTGTTTTCTTTGATATGTTTTATGAACTAGGTTAGAATATTGCAGTCTTTGATCCAATTTGTTAACTAGTATATAGTGTGAGATATAGATCCAGTTTATATTTTCACATCTTATAAACTAATTTTTTTCAGCACAATTTGTTGAGCAGACTTCCCTTATTTGACTTTATCTACCAAGTTGCTTTATCATGATTAACTGTTTCTATACATCTGAGGATTTATCTCTGGGTTCTCAGTTCTATTTCACTAGTTTGAGATCATAAAGTCAGAGAATACAATGTTTATCATGTTTTTTTTTCTTTCCAGAAGTGATTTTGCTATTCAAAGAATTTTATTAACCTATAAAATTTTTAACGGTATGATCTTCATGTCTTTAAAAAATGTCATGTGAATTTTCTGGGGTTTACATTGCATATGTATAACACTTTGGGTAAGATAGACAATCATGTTAATTCTTCATATCAAGAAATGTGGAGTATGTCTGCATGTATGTATGTATTCACTTTATTCACTTAATTTCTTATTTTTGTTTTTTGTTTATAGGTGCCATGGTTCAAAATGCCTGATAAATAATTGATCTAATGCTGAATTACTTCCTTGATCCCAAATCAAAATCTTTAATTGTAATGAAATATCAGCCTGAGACTTGTGAATCTGGCATTTGCTATCTTAACCTTGTTTTAACTGTCCACATACAATTCTAGTGTCCCAAGTAATGGCCAAAATGTTCAAACTTGAACTAAGTGCCATGCAATTCCTGCTCACATTCAGATAGAAACATCTTTGAAAGATATCTAAAATTAAAATTGCCCACTAATTCTCTGAAATGTTTGGAATACTTGACTCTGATTCATGGTATATCCAGTGGTGCAGACCTCAGTTAGTTAACCATCACTGAAATTTTTTGGCGAATAGTTTAAAATGTAGAAAATAAAAATGTTTATATTAAAAATATTTTGCATTATCATATAAATTATTAGAAATACCATATTTATTAAGCTTCTGTAAAATTCCACAAAAAATTTATTTTAAATATTATGTCATGAAGGACTAGAGCGATAGCACAGTGGATAGGGTTTTTGCCTTGCATGGGGCTGACTGGGGTTCAATTCCTCTGTCTCTCTCTCGGGGAGCCCGGCAAGCTACTGAGAGTATCTTGCCCACATGGCAGAGCCTGGCAAGCTACCCATGGCGTATTCAATGTGTCAGAAATGGTAACAACAAGTCTCACCATGGAGACGTTACTGGTGCTTGCTCCAGCAAATCGATGAACAATGGGACCACAGTGCTACAGTGCTTATTATGTCATGAAAAGTTAGTTCTGAAGAAGCAATATATTTATTATCCATTTTGATTATCAATAATCAAATTACTTTATTGTGCCTTCTTTGCATCATATAGTTAAATGAATAAAAGTTATGGGATTGCTTTACATCTTCCTCTGTTAATTTCCCAACATTGTAGAACGACATAGCTAGAACTAGTAAATATTCACATCATAATAGCTGATCAGAAGCTACAGATATTTCACTATCACATTATATTTTAACATACAAAAAAATCCTTCATCATCCTCTCTTATATTTTCAAATTTAAACATGAGATTTTATTAAAAGCTGCCTTAACTTTTTAAAGTTGAGTCTATTATTTTAGACCTTAACATATATATGTATATATATATATATCCTAGTTAATGTAATAAATAAATAATTTTTGGAAGTCTATTGTGGGAGAGGAAAAATACAATACAGTTTTGATGATAAATATTGATAAATATTTAATCACTTGTATCACTTCTCATCCTGTTCTTCATTGATTTGTTCCAGTGGGTGCCAGTAACTTCTCCATTTGTTCATGTAGCGTGCTAGTGTAGCTCAGTGGCATATGCTCGCTTCAGAACATGAAGTGCCTCAAAGCACTCATTCAGAGTCTTGACGAAGAAGTCTGACCATCTCCTAGGTGGGCGGCCACATGGTCTTTTGACGATCTATGGAATCCAGTGAGTAACAGCTCTAGCCCAAAGTCATCTCTAAGTCACATTACATGTCCAGCCCACCTGATTTTTGATGCCCTGACAAATGAGTCAGCATCTCTGATTCTTGATTGTCGATGGAGGTCGGAATCCCGGATTTTTTCTCTCACTTGAGTGAAGCGTGATACTCCAAGCATAGCTCTTTCGATTCCTCTTTGGGATACCCAAATAGCATTCTCATCCTGTTTTCATAGGTCCCAGGTTGCTGAGGCGTATGTCAGTGCAGGAAGAACGGTGGAGTAAAAAAGATGTGCCTCTTAACCACTTCTTCAATGCTCTTGAAGGCATTCCATGCTGCCGTCTTCCTCCTGCACAGTTCTGGCTCCAAGTTGTTCCTCATGTTGAGTTCTCAACCCAGGTACACATAGCTGCTGCATTTGGAGATGTTCATTCCATTGAGAGCAATTGGAACGTCAGGGACTAGTTCATTTTTCATGAACATTGTTTTGGTGAGATTCAGCTGCAGTCCGACCTTTCCACACTCTTGGTCGAAGTTGGCTAGCATTCGTGCCACTTGGCTGATATTTGGTATTATGAAAACGATGTCATCAGTGAAGCAGAGGTGGTTTAGTTGCCAATCATCTAGCTTCACTCCCATTCCTTCCCATTCCAATAGTTGAATGATGTTCTCGAGGGTGGCACTGAAAACTTTTGTTGAAATGGTGTTGCCCTTCCAAACCCCTCTCTTTACGTCAATGATCACTTTTTGTTTGTAGAATGGTGAGATCCTGGTAGTGAATCGATAATACAGCTCACGGAGGATCCTGATGTATTGAGTTTGAATGCCCTGTTTGGCTAGGGCTTTGATGACCACTTCAGTCTCAACAGAATCAAAGGCCTTCTTTAAATCAATGAACATTTGGCGAAGGACAGGCGGGTATTGCAAATACTTTTCCTGGCTTCTGTTGCATCAGATAACACTGCTGCTCTTCTCTCTTTGAGGTCTTCATTGCTTTTCTGCACAGTTTTGCAAGCTCAGACATTAGCTTTTTATTGCCTGAGGCTCTTGCCAGACCACATTGGTGAAGGAGCTCGAGAGTTTCCAAAGACAGGCGACTTTTTGTGGCTTTTTTTCTCTCTGCATTCCTTGCACAATCATGGAGGTGCTGAACCAGTCGATTGTATTCCTCGTCGATGTTGTCAATGACTGCATCTTCCCACATTGCTGCAGTAGTGCCAAAGAGCTCCTAGTTGGTGGTCATTCTGGGAGTTCTCTTCTTAAACTTTGCAGCCTTTTCTCCCTACTCCGTGAAGCAGAATTTTGCACGAAGGAGACTGTGGTCTGATCCCGTTTGGAATTTTGGGACAACAGTGACATCAGTCAGGCAAAACTGTCGATTGATTATGATGTGGTCAATTTCTTTGTGGAACTGTCCACTGGGAGACTCCTATGACCAGCGTTTAGTTCAGCCTTCTGTAACTACAAGTTACCATGGATGGTCTTGGTCAATATGATGAACTCAGACAGTCTCTCACCCTGTTCATTTCATTCTAGGCTCAATGGGACCCGGAAACAGAGATCCTCTGCCTGCTTCCACCAATCTCTGTCGACCCAGGGGTCACAGCAATAAGACCCACCCCTGATTGTCTGACATATACTACCAGACTGCCGCCACGCTCCAGGCCGTTTTTCTGGATGCTTGGGCTGAACCTCACCAATCAGTGAAGTCCCACAGAACCAGGTAATACGGAACTTTGTGACCTTGGACTCTAGGCTCAATGGGACCCAGAAACAGAGATCCTCTGCCTGCTTCTACCAATCTCTGGCGACCCAGGGGTCACAGCCATAAGACATACCCTACCAGCGCCAGATAAATTCCTCATCGGCCTACCTCCATTACCAAACTGCTTCCATGATACAGGCTGCTTTTCTGAACTGCTCAGCCGCTGACACATCATAAACACTTCCTACCCATTTTCCATCACTACTGCATCATATTTGATGGGGTTCAAATGTGATGTAAACTATCAGGACACCTATAATGGTGATTGGAGGCCGCCTTAAAAGCTTCCATCCTTCTTGGAGAGCCGGCAAGCTACCGAGAGTATCCCATCCACACATTAGAGCCTGGCAAGCTACCTGTGGTTTATTCAATATGCCAAAAACCAGTAACAACGATGGGTCTCATTCCCCTGACCCTGGAAGAGCCCCCAATACGGCAGTGTTAAGAAGGACAAACAAGGAGAGGCTGATAAAATCTCAGGGCCTGCCAAAACAAAGAAGGACTCAAATGACTTATCTACTTTTAATGCATATATGCTGGCATTGGAAGTATCCATCTAGGACCTGATGGTGCAAGCACAGAAGACCAAGTACGACGTCACTGGATTGACTGAGACAAGAAGGCATCAAACAGATCATGCCATTTTCGACACTGGAGAAAAACTGTTCCTCAGAACATGTGACAGTAGAGGTGTCGGTGGTGTCGCTGTCCTTGTCAACACAAACATAGCCACGAACATTGATTCTAGATAAATATTTAATAAATAAAAATATTCAGAACAGATAAAATTTTTTTAGAATTTATAAGGAAGTATTATATGAGCAATATAAATCATCTAAAGGAGAACATTTTAAATATATGAACATATTAAGGATAATATTAAAATACCTTTAAATTCTATCAATCAAATGCAAACTTAATTAATATTCAGCTATGTGTTCATATTATACCATGAAAATTTATCCATATCCAAATATATTTTAGTATTTAAACATAAAAATACAATCCTATTGTGGTTTGTTATAAATGATGTCTTATATGAGTAACTGAGGAGGAAACCTTTTTTATTGTTATAGAATATTCAATTTTGTAATAAAATAATTAACTAATAATTGAACCTATTATTTTCTTACTTGTTAGACATTTAACTGAAAAGAAAAAGGAGGAAATTGATCCTGACATGTCATCAATTATTGTTGTGTGTCTGAGTGTCTTCAAAGATAAGGAAAAAATACTGTATCATTAGTTGATGGGTTTGTGGGTTGACAATGACTTTTAAGAGAAAAATTTACAAGACATTATAAAACAGTTTTAAAAGGTATAAATTCAGTAAAGCAGCAGTACTGTTTCCAGAAAATTTCTTACAAAAGTGGTATAGACATTTAGATAAGTTATCAGCTATATGAATAAAAGGAAAAACTAAGAATTTAGTCTCATTAATTATTTACTCTAATAGTCATAAAATTAAGTCCTACAAAATATACTTTTGTTGTAAAATATAACAAACTTTGTAAATTTGTAAAATAGAACTAACTTAATTTTATTTCCTCATGTTTATTTAGTCATGTGGCCAATACCACTTACAGAGAAGTCCATTTTATTCACAATGATGTCAACATCTTTTAAAGCATTTTAGAAATTTTAAATAATTTGGTAAGTTTAGTTTTAACATTTTTCACTTTGATCTACAGATTTTTCTTCTAATTGGACAATATCAATAGACATTATTTTTTTAAATTTATTTATTTTTAATTAGTGAATCACTGTGAGGGTACAGTTACAGATTTATACATTTTTGTGCTCATGTTTCTCTCATACAAAGTTCGAGAACCCATCCCTTCACCAGTGCCCATTCTCCACCACCGGTAAACCCAGTATCCCTCCTACCCTCCCCAATCCCATCTCCCCCCACCCCACCCTGCCACTGTGGCAGAGCATTTCCTTTGGTTCTCTCTCTCTAATTAGGTGTTGTGGTTTGCAATAGAGGTGTTGAGTGGCCACTATGTTCAGTCTCTAGTCCACATTCAGCCCGCATCATTCTTCCCCTGCATGGCCTCCGACTGCATTATACTTGATGATCCCTTCTCTGAGTTGCCCTCTCCCCAGAATGTGAGGCCAGCTTCCTAGCCATGGAGTCAACCTCCTGGTACTTATTTCTACTATTCTTCTATTCTTGGGTGTTAGTCTCCTACTCTGTTATTCTATATTCCACAGATGAGTGCAATCTTTCTATGTCAATAGACATTATTTTAAAATATTATTATTATCACTATATCAATGTTATCCTGTTGTTCATTGATTTGCTCGAGGGGGCACCAGTAATTATCATACTCAATCCTGAGATTTTATTTTATTTTATATTTTAGCTTTTGGGTCACACACAGCAGTGCACAGGGATTACTCCTGGGTCTGCACTCAGGAATCACTTCTGGCAGTGCTGGGGGACCATATGGGATGCTGGGAATCGAACCTGAGTCAGCCGCATGCAAGGCATACATCCTACCCACTGTGCTATTGCTCCAGCTCCCAATCCTGAGATTTTAGCAGCCTCTCCTTACTCGTCTTTCCCAGCGACCGGAGGCTCTTCAGCGTCAAGGAAATGAGACCTATCGTTACTGTTTTTGGCATATCAAATATGCCACAGGTAAATTACCAGGCTCTGCTGTGCGGGCAGCATACTCTCCGTAGCTTACCAGGCTCTCCCAAGAGGTATATATGTATCTATTACTATATTTGGGATATGAATATGCCATGGGAAGCTTGCCAGGCTCTCCCAGAGCAGGCAATAGACTCTCGGTAGCTTGTCCAAGAGGGAGAACCTGCAATGTGTCGTGAGACCTCATTTCGGCCACGTGCTTCCGGGACCTTGATTTTATAGTCTCTTGATGTTGGCTGTTGATGGGATTACACGATGCCAGGGGAAGTCTCTAGCTACTGGAAAATGGGGGAAAATGGGGGATCTGGTTGGAAGAGGCCCAGTCCCGATCTGAGAAGCCTTGGAGATCTCGGCCCTGGGTCCCGCACACCTGGGAATTATTATCTTATTATTAAATAAAATTTATTGCATATTTATTATTTTGAACTGGAGCAATAGCACAGCACGTAAGGCATTTGCCTTGCACATGACCAACCCGGGTTCAATCCCTCTGTCCCTCTTGGAGAGCCCATAAACTACTGAGAGTATCTTGCCCGCACAGCAGAGCCTGGCAAGGTAGCCATGGCATATTCAGTATCCCAAAAAAACAGTAAGAACAAGTCTCATGATGGAGATGTTACTGATGCCAGCTTGAGCAAACTGATGAGCAATGGGATGACAGTGATACAGTGATCTATTATTTACCTGGGGCTTAAAAGACACAGTAGCTAAAAGAGACACAACTGTTGTTCTTAAATACTTATAATACAAAGGAGAAAGTAAAGAATAATGAGATTATTCTTTAAGTATGGATTATACTCGAAATTATGACAAATACTGAGAAAAGAAGATACGGTGTACCATAAAAGTGTATATAAATCTATATAAAAACAGTTTCATTAATTTTATCAAATATTTTCTCCCAAAATGTTCTTGACTAGATAAATTTTACAAGTGTTGGAGTTATTTTCAAGTTCATAAATAAATTCTATCTGAGCTTGGTTGAGGTTGAGTTCAGATGATAATTTACTATAAAGGGATTTTTTTATACATTTATAATCCCCAAATCCCACACTGAAGAATAAGCTATGTGCATGGCTGCAAGAATCTGCTCTGGTGCCAAAATGGGTTAGGAGACCTCAGGATCACAGTCAGTAGGCGGGAGGCTCTGCTTCTCGTGCCGCGGCTCTTGGTTCATCTCTGGGCGGAAGGCGCGCCGGGAACACCTCCCCTCCCAGGATCACCTACAGGCTACGTCACTAAAGAAAGTCCTACCTCCTGGTGTAGGGGTCTTAGAGGGTGGCTCTCACCGCGTGGTTGCTGCCGCTGCCGCCATTTTCGCTCAGAAAAATGGGGTGGAGAGGGAAAAAAATCCCTCCCCGGGCTGCACGAGGTTGTAGTTCAGTTCGCAGTCAAAGTGCATGGCTGCAAGAATCTGCTCTGGTGCCAAAATGGGTTAGGAGACCTCAGGATCACAGTCAGTAGGCGGGAGGCTCTGCTTCTCGTGCCGCGGCTCTTGGTTCATCTCTGGGCGGAAGGCGCGCCGGGAACACCTCCCCTCCCAGGATCACCTACAGGCTACGTCACTAAAGAAAGTCCTACCTCCTGGTGTAGGGGTCTTAGAGGGTGGCTCTCACCGCGTGGTTGCTGCCGCTGCCGCCATTTTCGCTCAGAAAAATGGGGTGGAGAGGGAAAAAAATCCCTCCCCGGGCTGCACGAGGTTGTAGTTCAGTTCGCAGTCAAAGTGCATGGCTGCAAGAATCTGCTCTGGTGCCAAAATGGGTTTGACTGCGAACTGAACTACAACCTCGTGCAGCCCGGGGAGGGATTTTTTTCCCTCTCCACCCCATTTTTCTGAGCGAAAATGGCGGCAGCGGCAGCAACCACGCGGTGAGAGCCACCCTCTAAGACCCCTACACCAGGAGGTAGGACTTTCTTTAGTGACGTAGCCTGTAGGTGATCCTGGGAGGGGAGGTGTTCCCGGCGCGCCTTCCGCCCAGAGATGAACCAAGAGCCGCGGCACGAGAAGCAGAGCCTCCCGCCTACTGACTGTGATCCTGAGGTCTCCTAACCCATTTTGGCACCAGAGCAGATTCTTGCAGCCATGCACTTTGACTGCGAACTGAACTACAACCTCGTGCAGCCCGGGGAGGGATTTTTTTCCCTCTCCACCCCATTTTTCTGAGCGAAAATGGCGGCAGCGGCAGCAACCACGCGGTGAGAGCCACCCTCTAAGACCCCTACACCAGGAGGTAGGACTTTCTTTAGTGACGTAGCCTGTAGGTGATCCTGGGAGGGGAGGTGTTCCCGGCGCGCCTTCCGCCCAGAGATGAACCAAGAGCCGCGGCACGAGAAGCAGAGCCTCCCGCCTACTGACTGTGATCCTGAGGTCTCCTAACCCATTTTGGCACCAGAGCAGATTCTTGCAGCCATCCATTTTGACTGCGAACTGAGTAAAATATTAGAAACCCAAAACCGCGCGGCCGCTATCGCGGCCGCGCGGACTCAAAGTCTTCACCTTTACCAAGGAAGAGAATTTATTAGATGATGCTTATTCAGCAGGCCTGATGTTGGGGAAAATTTCCAATCAACAGTAGTGAGTTCTGTATGGAAATATGAAATGTACTCAATATATAGAGAGAATAATGGGAATATCATCAGCTACTTAGATGGGGGGTGGGGTGGGAGGGGGGTTTATTGGGGTTCTTGGTGGTGGAACGGGTGCACTGGTGAAGGGATGGTGGTTTAATCAGTATTTGACTGTGACTTAAACCTGAAAGCTTTGTATTTTTTTTGTTTTCACGGTGGTTCAATAAAATATTTCTAAAAAAAAAAAAAAAAAAAAAAAGAATAAGCTATGGCTTGATTTACTTAAATTTTAAAAATAAATCTGGTAACAAGTTTGGGATATAATTGGACTTTCTAATAATTTTATTACCAAACATTAAGTTTTTTTGCTATAATCATTAATGGCAACTTTTTCCATATCATTTTTCCAGGGGCACTCCTGATGATTTTTAGCAGTATGAGGACAGTTAGAGGGCTCATGGTGTTGCTCTAGCAATTTCAGTACTATAGGCAGAGGGTCACACTCAGCAGTGTTTGGGGAACTACAAGGCAGCTCATTATGATGCTAAGATAGAAGTGGAAGGCATATGTCATGGGAATTGAACTCAGAAGTATGTGTGCAAGGCACATGCCTTAATCCTGTACTATTCCCTAGGCTTCCATATGATTTTTAATGGTAATTATTATGACAAACTAACTATGGGGTTTTGTGAGTTATTTGATAATTTTTAGTATTTCTATTTTAGTCTATATTATATGTTTTCTAAATTTTGCTGCTGATTTTCCTGGTATTCTAAGGAGACCATAAATTTAATTTTTAATTCAAATATCTAAATCAATTTCAAAATTTTTAATGAAATATCCTACTATATCTTCCTTAGTATTATTGTATGAAAATGATAATAGCTTTTTCCTGACTTTCATTGAAAATTCTAGTGTAACATTGTCATGAAATTGAATGTTCAACTGGTTTTAAACTTATTTTTCTTTTTCAAAAATATCCTTTTTTTAAATATAGTAAAAGTTTACTTGTAATAAATACAAAGGTTCTTCAATATTATCCACTATATTATAGCAAGTGATAAAAGGTTTCTACTAATTTTTCTAGGACTGGAGCGATAGCACAGCAGGTAGGGCATTTGCCTTGCATGTGGTAAACCCGGGTTCAATTCCTCTGTCCCTCTTGGAGAGCCCAGCAAGCTACCGAGAGTATCCCACCCACACGGCAGAACCTGGCAAGCTACCCATAGCATATTCAATATACCAAAAACAGTAAGAACAAGTCTCACAATGGAGATGTTACTGGTGCCCGCTCAAACAAATCTATGAACAATGGGATGATGATGCTACAGTGCTACAGTATGATAACATATTATTTATATTATTATTTATAACATAATATTGAACTGTCCTTGAATTAACAACTGAATTTATCATTGCTGACTTATTAAAGAATTTGGTAGTATAATATACCTGAATTTAACCTACATTATAATTGTTTCCTCTCTTTTCTGTACTGATCATGTTTTGTGATTATGGAATTTTTAACAGAATTTTTAGATGCTTTTATAATGTAGAAACTTGCTTTTTCTAGCATTCTATAAAAATGTTAAGTGATTTAAATTTTGTTTCTGAAGTTTTCTGAAAGAAGTTCTCCAAGAACATTACATTACATGCCAACTCTTACCGAGGGCAATTTCCTTCACAGTTTTCCTAGCATCCAAAACCATTAAGGGTGGTAGCATGTTCAAGTTTTAATATAATTTGTAATAATGATGTAGAGTGGTTAAATTTATTACTATTAATTTATCTTAAATGTGTTCTCAAATTAACTTCATGAATTTCCATAGCCTTGGGGCAAGAGTAAAGTACAGAAGGTATGGAACTTGCCTTATCTACAGATGACTTGGATTCCTGTAAAGTTCTGCATATATTCCCCCAAGCCCACCGGAGTAATTATGAGACCCAAACCACGAGTAAGCACTGAGCACTTCCAGGTGTGCAACTCCCAAAAAATAAATAAAACAAACAATAGCAACAATGAACCAAGTATAGCCTTGTCAGAGTGAATTTGGAATCTTTATATTTTCTTCCTTTTCTTATAATTTCCTTTCCCAAACTTGCTCTTGCAATATTTTTACTATTTAACATTATCTATTTGTTTTCATGATTTTATTTTTTAGAAGTTTCTTTCCCAGAGCTATGGTATTTGCTTTTTGCCCTCGCTTTTTCAGGCAGATAAATTCCTTATATTTTATTTATTTATTTCTTGGTTAATTGTAAAAAACTAAGGCTCACGCCGAGGGGCGCGTGCACTCTTGGGCTCTCTGGGTGGCTCTGTCTCACGGCCCGTACTCGGTGCTCTGGAACCGCTGTGTATGGGCTGGATCGGGACAGCCATTGACCAAGGGCAATGAAGGAAGAACGAAGACCAAGCTGGTTGCTGATTAGTTACCCTTTATTCAATCTTCCATTTTTCTCATCTCCCACACTCCCAGCTCCATCCTCTCTTTGGATCTACTCCAGCCTCTCTCCATCTCTCTCCTCCCTTTTTCCTCTCATGCCCTTGCCCCTAGGCTACACACTGCCAGGTAGCAAAATCAACTTAAGAAAGCCCTTCCTGAGGGCTGTCAGGTTTAAAGGGAACACAATCTAGGGGCATTCCAAAGCCCTTCCTGACTGCCAGTAGGCAAAATACCTCTTAAGGGGTTTTTCTCCTCTCCCCATTCCAAATACTCATTAACATCTTAATACTAGTTATTTTTGCATGGACATAGCAAGAGATACATTGAGGTTTGTAAGGCAGCTCTCCTGACAACATCTTGCCACAGGCTCAGACCACAGCCCTCAGGCCAGATTAATCATTCCTCACCCTAGCAGGGTCCAAATCTAGTTATCACTGTTTGGATCATGACAACATTTGTCCATGATCAAGCTCTTAACTTATAGTTAAGCATTAGGCACTTTGGCCAGGCCCATCTCCATGCTAGGGTAGCACACAACTCACTTCTTGCCCTGGGTCCGTCTCGTCCCTCGTCGGGACCCTGCTTTTGGGGGTGCTAGGAAGTAAGGGCAGCTGAGGCTTAGGTAAAGAGAACAGATGCCCAGGAGGAAAATTTCATGTAGAGTCAAATGACTCCCAGGTTACAAAAGCATAACATTTGCTAAGTCTTCCTATGTCCATACAAAAAGGACATTGCTCTGAATAAACTATGCAAAGGACTCAAGGAGAAGAGAAAAACATTATTTAGAAGTCAACAGAACACTAAGAAAGAAGCTACAGATAAACAAAGAGGAGTATGAGCACTGTAATGGGAGTAACCCAATAAACCTAAACTACCTGAGGCTATGTTATCCTACAGTTAATAATGTTTTCTTTTGGTTTATTCTTAACATTGAAAGCACTAATGTAAGGAATCCTCCTCTAAGAATCACAGTATCACAGTCATCCCATTGCTCATTGATTTGTTCGAGCGGGCACTGTGGAGAGCCTCCACGGGACCATGCTTTGTAGCGTTCTTTGTAATCAACACCTGTGTGCTTCGAAAACAACTCCTAATAAGGAAACAGGATGTCTTGCCACGCCCATAAGCTGTAACTAACCTATCAGCTGCAGACACTTGGGCATAGGGAGGCAGCGAGGGGTAAAAAGGAGGAAAGCTGCCTAGCTAGGTATGGGGTTCCTCCTCGTTCATCCCTCATTCCTCTTCTTTCCCATTTTGCATAAGAAGGTCTCTGAATAAATCGGTGCCAGAAGAATCTCCGGGTTGCGTGTTTTCTTACAGGGCACCAGTAACATCTCTCATTGAGAGACTTATTGTTACTGTTTTTGGCATATCCAATATGCACGGGTAGCTTGCCAGGCTCTGCCATGCGGGCTCGATACTCTTGGTAGCTTGCCATGCTCTCGGAGAGGGGCGGAGGAACCGAACACAGGTCGGCCACGTGAAAGGCGAACGCCCTACCGCTGTGCTATTGCTCCAGCCCTCTCTAAGAATAACTTTGGATATAGCTCATGTATTTCACAAATAGAAAGATATATTATTTTTATCTTCTCAATAATCTATAATTGTGGGATTGATATATTTTTAATAAAAGCATACATGCGTATGTGTACATACTTATATTTAGTATATGTTGATATATAAATAATTTGGAGACCTTTTAGTGAATGTTTTAATTTTATTTATAGTTAGACAAAAGCTATTATTGGCTTTGACTTTGGTTTTCCATTTTTATATGTACTCCAGAAGCTTGAAAGTAGAATAGTCACAAATTGTTAGGAAATCCCAAAATTTGACCATAGGTTGTCAATTTGGTAGGAAAAATAAACAAATAAAATGTTTGTTTCAACAACTCTTTAATCTATCTCTTAACTTATTATTCTAAAATTTTTTGGAGGGGCAGGACATCTGGTGGTGCTCAGGGCTTACTTGTGGCTCTACACTCAGGAATCACTCTTGGATTCAGAGGACCACATGGGATGCTGGGAGTTGAACCCCAGTTGGCTGTGTGCAAGACAATTGCCCTATCTGCTTCTCCATTGCCAACCTCAACTTAAAGAAAATTGAGTTAGGCCTCCTCTTTGAATAGATATCTTCTATGTGATTTTCATTACATATATCACATATTTTCTCATCTAATTCCTTAATTCTTTGTGTTTTAAATGTTTCCTTTGATCCACAGTTAGTCAACATTTCCGTTAAATCATTCTTCTGGGATGGAGAGATAGTACAGGTATTAAAACACTTGCCTTGGGGCTGGAGCGATAACACAGCGAATAGGGTGTTTGCCTTGCACGCAGCCGACCCCCCAGGTTCGATTCCCAGCATCCCATATGGTCCCCCGAGCATACTTGTTCTCCTAAGAGCCAGGCTATACTATCTCTTATTTAATCATTCCAATTTTCCAATTTGGCTACCACGTTTCACACGCTCATTCTTGGAAAACATGGAGATATATTCATTCCCATAGTTTCAACATAACCAAATAAACTAAATTTCTTTACTAGATATGAAAATCAGCTTAACAAATGGTCCTTCCTACCCCAGGAAATTTGTATGTTGGTGGCTGTGGCAAATCTTTGAGTTTCCTCCTCACTGAAGATTAATTTCAGCATTTCCTCTCAAAGACTAGCTAAAAACAGGACCTACCACAATTCTAAGTCTTAGATTGTCTCAAAATAAAGGCAGTCGTTTTATATAAAATAAGAATTGACCTGAGTCTTGACCCTCTTTTGGAGAGAAACCAAAACCTCAACCTTTCCTAAGATCTGAAAATGAACTTTGGACTGGCTTCCTCTTTTTTGTTTTTATGTCCTTCATTCTGAGTTTGTTCAGAAAAAATGGAACAAACAAAATAACAGAGGGAAGGCACTTTTCAGGTCTAGTAAAAAGAGTAAGTGAATTATTGAAAATAGAAAGAAAGCCTGTTTTTTTTTTCTAGTGTCACCTCCTTATCATTATTGCTTAAGCAGAATCATAAGTTTATGTGTCTAATATATAATGTCATTTTAATATGGAAAATAAAATTCTGAACAGTAAAACAAATTTGTAGTTAAGCGATTAAAGCAGAATACAAACATTACAATTTTGGGATTTTAGGCAGGGCACTATTCTCTCCTAGTCATCTATAATGAAATCAGTATGGTATTTTACAACCAGGGTTTGATATGAGTTTTCTGTAAGCTGAAGCTTGTAAAGTGTCATATTTGTAATCATCATCATCACAGTTGTAGCTAAACATTTTTTATAATATGTCAGGCTCTCTAAGTGATTTTTGAGTGTATGTCTAATTCTTAAAATGATGCTATGATAGTTATTCTTTAGTATTTTAAGAGAAAAGTGATGCTGAGTAATTAATAACTTACAAAAAATTCTCTCCTTATAATATGTAGAAGAGATCCAAATCCAGTAACCTGATACCTATAGTCATGCTTTTAATCATTACACTGTACCTTGCTTTTAGAAACACCATTTTTGCTGTTTTTCAAAGTAACATAACACTAATTATTCAAAGTAAATGCATTATTAAATTAAATATATTCAACGTAGACTCTATATGGGTAAGTATTTTGTCTATTTTATTGAACTGGAATAAAAATATATAGTTCAAAAATAATTGAGGAAAGTAATTTATACAATTGCATATACATATTCAGATATCTACATTTTTGAAGAGTTCTATAAGCATAAATTAATGTTATATCTTTATTAAACACTTAAAAATAGCTTTAGATTCACAAGGAGTTATAAGAAATAAAACATGGAGGCCCTATATGAACTTCTTTTACTTAATTTCAATCTAAGATAATATCTTACAAAGCTGTAGCATAACATCATATCCAGGGGATATATATAGGAATATATATATACACATACAGATATGTGTATATATATAAAATATGATATAGAACATTTCAGTCACCATGGGATTCATCTTATTCCTTTTTATAGACACATTTGCTCCACCACCCCTTTTTTCCACCCTTCCTTGACTTCAAATAACTAATCTGTTCTCTATTTTTAAAGTTTGCCATATGCAAATATCCATACATTTCCACAAATTCAATATAGCTAACTTATTTCCCAGGATTCTGAACTTTATTTTTGTTATGTGTCTACTAAATGTACTTGATTTTCAGTGGAGACTGGGCACAGTGTGAATAATGAGAGATGTGGCAGTATAAGTGGCTGAATTATTGTTATGTTACTTTCAGAATTAATTTGTCTAAACAGGAAAGTTCTGCCTTGTTGTTTTAAATAATTTTCCTTTTGATAGTAAGCTCCTGCTTTCAAAAATAGTTTTTTAATTTACAAGTATGATATACTTATTATTTATATTTCATTCTTCATATTATATTAATAAACTTTCATTTGTAGTGATGACATTTATTTACATTTTAATTCATGGAACAAAAAAGCATAAAGAATTATATGGAAATGTCAGATATTAGATTACTTATATAGCAAATATAGCCTATACGATCATAGAATTTGGCAGAGAAGGATCAGGATTTCATATAAAGTGCTACCAACACAATGCATAAAAAACAGCAGAACTTAACATTTCTTTTTTTTTTTTTTTAGAACTTAACATTTCTTATTTGTGCTAGTTGAGCCCTGGGTGATTTATTGTTTAAAATTTGTCAAGAATTTTTGACACTTATATAATAAACAAGGAAAAGCATTATGAAAGAAAATAATTCTCTTATTTAAAAAGTGACAAATTTATTTTTCTTATTCTCTGCTACAAGGTTGTCTTTCTGGATAAGAAAAAATGCTACAGTGTATTTGTATAATGATTTATAATAATGTATAAATTAATGTATTTATCAAAATAATGTATTTGTACAATGGATATATAATGCCATGTATAATGTAAATACATATATTTGTATAACGTGTATGTGTTTGGCTCAATGGGTATGTCTGCCAACCTAAATATAATGTATTCTGAATATATATAGTTATAAGTATGTAGTATGTAACATCTTATATAATTAATATAGTAGATACTTACTGGGAGTGATGATATATTTACTTTGCTAATTTATAATTATTTCTGGTTTTTTAATAGACCAATACAAATTAACTGCCTTACATATAGTACTGCTACTATTTTGCCTTAGCAGTTATGAATTGCTAAGTAGCAAAGATATTAATGATTTAAAATTATATTGGCATTTTATAAATTATACCACAAGCAAGGCAAATGTTGGTATTAACAAAAATTGTTAACCAAGGAAATATAATCAACAAATGATATTACAAATATATACTTGCATAAACCTAAAAATAAGCTATCTTTTCATTAAAGACTAAACATTTCCCTAATATTTATTCTTTTGTGGGGAAAAACAAAACACCTTGCACTTTATTTTTCCTTGATGTCTCTTTTCTATATTTAGTTTTGTAATTTAAGTTGTCAAATCATTTTTTCAGTAATATCATTTTTTTCAGCTTCCTATCTTCTTTTTGATTTTGATCCCTCATTTTTTGACATTTAAAAAGCAGGTATAATATCCGATGTACAAAAAGAATTCCTGAAAGTATCCAATTAACCATTCTTCAGAGCCAAATTTTACCCTTTCAGATAGAAACAAATATTGTAGTGGAAATTGGGGTAAATAAAAATTGAGTCATTAAAAAACATAAGATTTCTTTAGTCTGATCCATTATAGATCTGTGGAATCTTAAAATATCAGGTAAATACAAATAAGAGCATACAATTTCATTCTTCTGAGTATTCAACATCATGGTCAAGGTCCTGTAGCTAGTCCTTTATGTACATAACTCCTCCCACCTTTGGCAATAGCATATGCAACATCTGTATGGTATTAAAGGGTATAGTAAATGCTTCCTCTTCTCTTCAAAGGCAGTTTTGTGTTTTGTATTTCAGGCCTAGATAATATGAAGGCAGTCATTTGAAATGTATACAGTCAAGGCTTTGTTTAAATCTGGAAGTTGGCACTCGGCAAATTTGCTGATTTGTTAGCTCCCTCTTATTTTTTGGCCTTGATATTTTGATAATGATTTTTGTGGGCTTCTAGAAAAAAAGGAAAGTCAGTTTTCCTTTACCTAAGTTGCTAGTTAGTAGGTGATCAGTAATTTGAGCTTCAGAAATTTAATAGGCATATTTGATTGATGTTTATTTGAGCCTTTCCCATTACTTGCTCTGTGAAATGGAGCAAATAGGAGGACATCTCCTCACTGGGACTGACTCAACAGCCTCAACAAAAAGAGGTGAAAGCAGGCCTCCTTGGGGAGTAGCAAGTGCAATTTGAATGCTTAAAATTCCAAACGAAAAAGTGTGAGAACTCATGTTGTTTACAAGCCTGGAAAATCGCACATTTGCTTAACCTTACTATAACTCTAAGAGAAATTTTTCAAAGGTGCCCACAGTCTAACTACAAACTGCATATGATATAGTATCAAACTTGTTTGCATAAGAGTTATCCTAGCTCCTCCAAGCAACCTAGTGGCCCACTTTCATTCTTCCACTGTATCTCCCTCCTTATCTCTGAAACACCTGAGTTTACCAGTGTGGTCTGAATTCTATAGCAACATACCAGCACTCCTTTTTTCTATCCTGGGTAACTGATTTAAAACACTCTTAAACTTAACTTTGGAAACTTGCCAACTGTAAGGGTCCAGGCTGATTCTACGAATGTGAATAAATGAATGAGTGAGTGTGTGTGTGTGTGTCTGTGTGTGTGTGTTTGCATCAATTAAAATATATCTACTCATTCAAAAGTGCCCCAATGTAAGAGAAGTGCAGGCAAATTCCCATATTTCTGTTTACTTGTTTAACTAACTATTAAGTGACATAATACTTGCCTGTAACGCAGCTATGTGTATTATGAATGACATAATTATCATAATTCTCAGTTTAAAAAGCCCTCTGTCTGAGAGCTTTTTTTTTTCCTTTGTGAAAATTAAAACAGTTACTTCGCTACATGCTCTATTGGGATGACTGACAATTGATGAAAACATACAAAGCTCCCACAAATAATTTTAATTCCCATCCAAAATAAAAATGTGTTAACTCCTCATGCCTATAACAAAAATATTTTCATAATGATAGTGTTTACACAGATTTAATCAGTTGTGTCACTGGGGTACAGCAAAAACAGCAATGTGACCTGCTGAGACTTAGCACCAGATTGCGATTTACAATCAAGGCAGCAAGAGTCACTGAAGTGCATAGCTCTCGCCCCAATTACTAATTAATCAGACCCAAAGAGGTCTCCATAAAAGGCACAACATTCAGCTGTGCATACCATAAATTTAAAGGGCTCCTATTTATTTTAAGGAGGAGAGGTGACCCAAGGAAGAAGACAATTCCATGGTACGTGGACTCCATTATTTGGGGGCTCACTTTTCTTTTTGCCACTCTTTTTTAAAAGTTCTGAATATAAAATTTCACACTATGGCAGTATTTCAGCATCATTAAAATGTCAGTATGCTTGTTTCTGTGTAAAAAACAAGTGACTGGCTTGCTTTTTTTGAGTTCCTGTGTCTGTACCAGTCTTTTTTCCTTCTGTAGCAAGTGTCTCTCAAAGATGAAGGAGTATAATAGGTAAGTGTATTTTAAGAGGTTGTGGAAATTATGGGAAATAGCAGTCAGCTAATTCAGTTCAGTTCAGCTTCTACCCACCCTCTTCAAAAAAGAAATATATTTGATCCCCTTCACATGATGATCAGATAATAGAAGCCTTACAAACTACTCAACTTTGACAAAAAGATCCCAACTGAATAGTCTAAAAGAAAACATGCACTGCCAACTTGTTTATTTTAACCATCTTTAAAATAATGAGCTTGATTCTCATTTTTCGTCCTTTCCTGGATACCTTCTCAATGGAGAACATTTTCTTTGATGTAAATGGTGACCCTGAACCTAGAGGAGTTCTGCAAAAGGAAGGAGCAAAATGAGAATCAGGCTGCTTATTATAGATTCTTGATGCCTGTAACTTGGGCAAACAAAAACTAAAATTATTTGAGTCAGGTTGCATTAACTGTACACAGGGGCTACCCTATTAGACAGCCTCAAACCTAAAAAAAGATGTATGAGTAATCTCATATCTGTGCAAGAAAATCAGAAGCTTTTGTTTTTGTTAATTCTCCTGATTTTTGTTGGTAAGAAATTTCCAGAAACAGTATTGAACAGTGTCTTAAAGCCAATCTTCCTTTGCATAACCAGGATTTTACAATCTTAACTAAGGACCACTCTATATAACTCATAGCTATGGTAAAAAATAGACCACAAAGTAAACACTTAACAGCTAAAAGTCACTCGATGAATTTAAATTAACCTAACTTATAGTTGACTTATATTTTAAGTTTTAAATGTACATTGCACATGGAGTTGATGAGGAATCAAAAGGTTCATGATTTTAAGTTCTCTTTTGGTATTTATCTGGCATAAATAAACCTCTTCATTTCTCTCCTCTATAAACTTAACACAGTGAATTACATACTGTTTAAGGTTCTAAACACTTGATATATCTAGATCACTGATATCTATCTAACATATGTGCACATATTTATGTGTTAATATGTATACACATGTATGTTTATATGTGTATATATGCATATATGTATATGTGTATGTGTAATATATATGAAAATTTGTGTATATGCATTTGTCAAAATGCACTTCTACTTGGCTTATGTGCCAGGGGGTAACTATGAAAGATAATACTGATGTTTACAGGACTGATATTAATGATGTTTTCCTATGATAAATAGTAAAAATTTTGCTAATATGCCCTCATGAATTGATTAAATCTTTAAGCCTCATACGCCTGTAGATGTTGAGTCCCTCTTAAGTACATTTGTGCATTGAGCTTCTGTTCTACTCTAATGCTACTAAGAATCAACACTGAGAAAAGACACAGGTCTTTCAACATGAAGAGTATATTGAGGCCAGAAGATAGTGCTAAGGACTGAAGCACATGCTTGTTTTCAGTGAAATTCATTGACGTATATTTATGTATATGATCTACAGCTGCTTCAGTGCTTAGAACAGTGGAATTGACTTGCTTTGTCAGAAATCATATAGCAAATGTCCTCCCCACTGTGCTATATCTCCAGCCCCACCAGCAACTCTTATTCTTTCATATTTTGGGCCACACCTGGTGATGCTCAGGGTTTAATTTACACATGGTTCTGAGCTCAGGGATCGCTCCTGGCGATGCTCAGGGAACCATATGTGATACTGGACACTGAGCCTGGGTGTGATCAAGGCAGCGCCCTCCCCGCAGTGCTGGTGACGTGGACAGTCCTTCCCTGGGGGAACTTGGGACCGGCCAACGCCTCCCTTTCTTGCTCTCACTGTCCCATTTCTGAGCTGTGCCTGGCTCATGGGGATCCCTGGGTAGGCAGGTTTGCGGGGTGCTGATGCCGGGGTAAGTGGAATGAATGGGAGCTTTGTGCTCTGATGTCTGGCTGGGTTTCCTCCGTCTGAGGCCTTCTGCAGGCGCCCGTCACCCTGTGCCCGTGTGGACACGACTTGCACCCCTCCCTCTTGCTTCTTTGTTTTTTGTGGATTTTGATGGAATGTTATAAGACAGAAAGCCGTGAAAGGGATTATAAAAATAAACACTGGGTTCGAGTCCTCCCTCTGTCCCTCTGGCAGAGCCTGGCAAGCTACCCGTGGTGTAACCTATATGCTAAACACAATAACAACAAGTCTCACAGTGGAGACTTTACTGGTGTCCACTTGAGCAAATCGATGAACAAGGGAATGACAGTGCTACAGTGTTATCTGAAATATTAATGCTTTAAGGGGGAAAACGACAAATTATATTCTAAACTATAAGGTTAAATTATAGTTCATAATAAGACAGAGTACACATATTCCTCACTGTCTCTCAGATGTAATTCAATTACAAAACCTGAAACAACACACAGGGAAACTACTGAAGAGCTGTGTATAGTAATGACAAGTGGAGTAGGAATAAAGATCATAATTCAAATAATCACCAATAGGCAGTGAGTTTGCCATATTTCTTTCCTGCAGTCATAATTCTCATTTTTCCCCAAAGGGTGAAAGTAAGCTGAAGAAATCCCTGGGAGACAAGAATAATTAAGCCCATATTTCTGACTAAAAGTTAAAAAGAAGATGCAAGGAATCAATCAATATATCTGTATATTTTCCTACATCTATATCATTGCACACTGTATCACTGTCATCCCGTTCATCGATTCGCTTGAGCGGGCGCCAGTAACGTCTTCATTTGTCCCTGTCATGTGCTAGTGTAGCTCAGTGGCATCTGCTCAATCCAGGAACACAAAGAGCATGTTGTTGTTACTGTTTTGGGGGTATCAAATATGTCACGGGTAGCTTGCCAGGCTCTACCATGCAGGAAAAAAAATAATTAATTACATAGAATTAAAAAATAATAAAAATAAAGAGGTCATGCTCTCTTCCGGGAACTCTCTTTTATAGTCTGTGAATCTTAGCCATTGATGAGACTGCATGGCTCTGGGAGGTGGGAGTTTGTGGGTGTGACTGCCAAGCTACTGGAAAACTGGGGATTTGGGTGGAGGAGGCCCAGTCCCTATCTAAGCAAGCTTGGAGATCTCAGCCACGGGTCCCACATACCTAGGTTCCTCTGCCAGTTCCTTCATGCATGAGGCTCGTCCGAACATGTGGAGAGGGGCCTTGAGCATGGCTGTGGCTGAGTTCTGGAAGTTTTTGGCTGTCAGGATTCTGCTTGGGATGGGGACGGAAACTCAACCCGCTCCCCTCTGAAGGGGCCCTGTGGAGACAGCCTGGTGTGAGGGCAGGACATATATATATATATATATATATATATATGTGTGTGTGTGTGTGTGTGTGTGTGTATATACACACACACATATATACACACACATCTATATATCTATGCCTATATATACTTTATATATAACTTATATATAAAACTAAAACTATGTAATCATTATCTGTAGCATGTATTGCCATGTAATTCCTTGTAATGTTTATTTTATTTTTTATTTATTATGTTTATTTATTATGTTTATTTTTCTCAGCATATGGAAGATACATGCTTAATCCAATTCACTTACAAAGTGGCTAAGAAAGGCAAAATTATGCTTTTTTTACCTCCTGTTTGTTTTCTTTTGACCAAATAGATATGGGTGATAAAATGGTAACAATAATATTTCAACAAAATTTATATTATCTTTAAATATGTACCATGTGCTGACCACTGCGGTATCTTCTGTACATGCTCATTCTGAACTACCTCTCCTACTTCCTGTTTACTTCTTATCACACACAAATTCCTAAATAAACGTGGGAGAGGGGAGTTTTGGCCCACATCAAGCAAAGCTAAGGGTTTACTTCTGACTCTGTGCTCAAGGATTTACTCTTGGTGTGTTTGGTGGGGGAGGGGAGGATATGAGTGCAGATATAGAAGCAGGGTTGACCGTGTGCAAGGCAAGTGCCTTAATCTCTTTAGTATCTCTTTAGTTCTTTTAAGAAAAATTGTCAAAACTTTCATTATTGTATTATAGGATCATTAAACTATAAAGTTTGAACCCTTCTGCACATGGAACTTGTGCTACTAAGATGTTCTGCACACCTATGATGCAACTCTGTCAGTAATTGTTAAATACTAATTACTCATGTGAATGAGTGGAGTTGGAAGTGCCAAAGAAGCACAATGACTTAATTTACATTAAAACTACACTGCAAAGGCTTTAGTAGGATAACATGCCTGAATTTTGCTTTCACACCTGTTACTGCTTCCTCAACTTCCTTTCATCTTCTAAGACATCCTTGTATACCCTCATTGAGACAACATCACAAGCACAGGACAGTTTTTTTAAATAACATTTTTGGTGCTTTCTGCATAAAATATATCCTAAAAGAGCTTCTTCCATACGTAACTATATTCAGTATGGAATAGATGAGTAATACAAACTTAAAATTGTATTAGTTAAAGATACTAAAGTTTACTTATAATCATTAAATATAATATTAGTGTTTTCCTAAAATTTGTAAAATTCACCTTTTTCTTTTTTTAAAACTTTTTAATTGAATCACTGTGAAATGCACCTTTACAAAGTTGTTCATGATTGGATCCCACACATACAGGATTCCAGCACCCATACCTCCACCAGTGTACATTTCCCAGCACCGGTGTCCCTAGGTTCTCTCCTAATTTCACCTTTTTCTTAAATGTGCATTCAAATATTATAGCTTGTTTAATATATAAAGCAAATTGTGCCACTCAAAAACATATCTTGGCAAAAAGTTCATTTCATGGGAGGGTCTCTGGGTAAAGGTTACTTTTGAAAAAAATAATTTTGAAATGTTTTTACATGTAAACCCTTTCTTGCTGTTTTGTTTTGGGAAGAGGCCACACCTTGCTATTCTGTGCTAAGGTGAAACTCAGAATGACACATGTGGTGCCAGAGATGCAAGACAAGTTCTCTTCTATCTTTGTACTATCCCTCTGGCCAACGTGTAAACTGCATGTAAAGGGTGTTTTCCTAATGTACTAGAGAAGACTTAGTCTTATTTTTTTTTAATCAAAAGACAATATAAATCTACAAACTTTGTTTTATTGTGTTTTTCTAGATAATGTATTATTCCTACCAACTGACTTTCTTTTTCTCCTTCCTGATGTTCTCTTCTTAGCTAAGTTTACTTAAGATGGCATGTGAAGCAACTACTCATGACTACTACCATGGGTAGCCAGTCTTTATAGCTTCCTCCCAAGTACAGAGGATATGTAAATGTTATTAATAAGCTTTCTTTTCCTTTTGATAACCTGACAAATGCTTGTTTGATTATTTATTCAGCCTCTGACAAACTCAAAAGTTTATATAAATTCAAAAGGAATATATATATAAGGAATATATATACATACACACAAATATATATACGTATATATATATATATATATATATATATATATATATATATATATATATATAAAAGCTACCTCCTGCTGGCACCAGATAATCTCATTGACCACCGTCCAGAAAACCCACCGCTTCTCCCAGAAGGGAGCATAAAATGAGGCCCCCATAACCATGCCACTGGATTCCCACCAGGTTGTTTTCACTTGGCACGCTCCAGAGGGGGCAGGTGAGAGCCTTTCCCATGCAAATGAACCCAGCCCTGGCAGCTGACCTCCACAACCCAACAACCACCACACTCCAGGCCACTTTCCACATGCTTGGGCAGAGCTTCATGTATGAGTGAACATATTCCTAAACCACAGGCTGTGTGACACATCATAAGACATTCCATACTCATTTTCCATAATTACCACACCATATTTGATTGGAGGCAAGATGTCGCCAATACCACCAGAATCCCTCACACTCTCCTGAACACAGCTCATCATTTGCCTTAGATAACACTTGGCTCAGAACACCAGGCATGGAACTCTAATATGTGATTCCTGATGGACATCACCGCCAGCTGTTTTGCAAGATTTGGACAGAATGGCATTGATAGGGCACAGAGAAACCTTGGCAGTGGCCACAGGATCCCCGCTTGCCGCAGCCGGGCCAAGTCACAGAGCCATTGGAAATAGAGCCATGGCACCAGTGTGTGCAGTGACTCATCCACTGTGGGGTGCTGTCACACAACCACTGGGTGACCTGGGACTCGGCGCAGGTGTTCAACCTGGCACAGATGTTCATCACTGACCTGGGTTCAATCCTCAGCATCCCAAATGGTCCCCCAAGCACTGCCAGGAGTAATTCCTGAGTGAAGAGCCAGGAGTAACCCCTGAGTATTGCTGGGTATAAACCAAAAAGCAAAAAAATGAGAGAGAGAGAGAGAGAGAGAGAGAGAGAGAGAGAGAGAGAGAGAGAGAGAGAGAGAGAGAGAGAGAAATAGTTACCTTTTCAACATACTCCCTAGCTTTTGGTACTAGACTATTACTCACCTTCATCACTGTCTGTCCTGTGTAAGGTGACACATAATGACAAGGGGCAGGGATAATGATGATCACAATCATAAGATCCTGTTATGGTTTTGGTGTTTGTTCTGTGATAATATTAACCCCTCAGAACTCCCCCAATTTGTGAGGTTTTAGTTTTCATTCTTGGGCTGGAGTGATAGCACAGTGGCAGAGCATTTGCCTTGCACGCGGCCAATCCAGGTTTGATTCCTCCACCCCTCTCGGAGAGCCTGGCAAGCTACCAATAGTATCTAGCCCCACGGCAGAGCCTAGCAAGCTACCCGTGGCATATCCGATATGCCAAAAACAGTAACAACAAGTCTCATGATAGAGACGTTACTGGTGCCCGCTCGAGCAAATCGATGAGCAACGGGATAACAGTGACAGTGACAGTGACAGTTTTTCATTCTTATGGGACAGAATAATAGTACAGCATTTAGGGTTCTTGTCTTGCATTGGACATATTTGGTTCCTAGTACCCCATATGGTCCTCTGAGTCCTGCACGAGAGATCCCTATGATCAAAGCAAGGAGTGAGCCCTGTGCCAAGCTTGGTGTGGCCCAAAAGGCAAAGCAAACAAAAATAATAACAATTTTCATTCCGTATGTCCAAAATAGAAAAGAAGAAAAGTCATCTGAAACAAGATGTGACATACTCTAAATCACATACCAGAGAACATTAATCCTGTATCTATGATTATGCATGTTACCAACTTTTTAAGGGCAGAAGATAAAAATAATTCCCTAGTGCCATCCCATGGAAGGATAGGTGGGAGAGGACGGAACTGAGACAGTCAATGGTAACCTATTCTTCCCCACTAAGAGAAGATCTATGTTCAGCTGCAAGCAGAGGAAAGACTATTATTAAACATCAAAGAGGCTCGGCTTCAACAGTGGCAAGTAAAGCAGAATTCTGAATAAAAAATTAGTGTAAATGGATTGGAAGCAAAAACAGAAACAAAGCTTTCTGCACAGCACCAATATTAAAGTGTTTTTGGCTATCAACCAGAATTTTAATGAATAAAATAGTTACATATCACTGTGAATTGAAGAAGCTCCATAGAAGCACATAAAGAAAAATATTGGCATCTTTTTTTTTTGTTTTTTGGTTTTTGTTTTTTATTTTCCTTTGTCCTTTATAATAGAAAGAACTGTAAATGTTCTTTCTGAACATAAGTGCTGAAGCCTCACTTATCACCAGAAGGTGACCACTTTAAAAAAGAACAAAAACGTACTCTATCTCAACCATTTTATGCAAAAAAATTCTGTTTAAAAATATTTAATGAAAACTAAGATAAATGTATGTTGGATGAGACAATTGAATATCAGAAGCAGTACGGAAGAGAGATATTTTCTGCATTTTTGCAGAATGCATATATTATCTGCTCAACTCCCAAAGCATTACTTTGCAGATTTAAAGGAAGCATAGCTCAGAATGCCAGAAGCACCACAGGTATAAATCATTGTCTTTCTCCATCACATATTTCTGTGTTGCTTTCCTTTGATTTGGCTAGAATATTAAGACAATTAAATAGATAATCCTTGTCATATTCCTCTTTCTTACTTTCATGAAATTCTTTAAAACCATTTAAATTTCTTAAGATGAAAATACATTTATTGTGACCGTGAAAGTGAAGTTTAAATAGTTTTTATATTTCCTTGCTTTATGTCAGTATCATAGTTGATGTTGCTGATCTGGTTGTTTTGTGCTGTGTCTAAGATTTAATCTGGAAGTCTATAATTTTCATTACAAAAATAATACATGCTATATCAAAAAAAGAAGTGTTCATTATAAAATTAAAAATTAAAAAGCTTTACTATTTTGATTGAAATACACAAGAGAAATTGATACCAATTCATAATAGACAGTTGTACATAAAATAAAATCTTATTTTCTCAAGTGCATAGTTATTCCCATTATATTGATGAGGACAGGGGATGGGGAGTCTTTAAACTTTTCCTACTCCTCAACAACATAACAGGGAACTGAAAAGCACATCTGTAAATAAATGCATCATTAGATTCTCATCAATTTGTAAGCTTCACTTGATGTATGGCTAAAATAATCCCATAAGGAAAACTAAAGAAGTGTTTGGTTGAAGCACATGCCAGATAGATGAAGGGAGGGAGATGGTGGGTGGGGATCAAATTATTTAAATGAAGAATTTTGCAGATGCTAGAAATATCTTTTACAACAGTCCAGAATGAGGAACTATTTTAAGTACACAGTAACCAATGTATTCATTAACAGAGGAGAGCTCTGGACATATTAAAGGAGCATAGTAAAACAACTAATGATGCACTTGAGTGGTAACAGGTTGTCATTAGACCGGCATCTGCTCTCATCAGAGTTAATTATTCAGTTGCTTTGTTTTCCAAGTAGGTGTCTGGTAAAATTTAGCAGAATCTTAATTAAAACACATTTTCAAACTCCTTAGATGCTCATCTCATCTAAAGAAATCAAGACAATTTCCACCATAAACATCAAGCTTCAGTTGAGCTATCAAATGGAAGAAAGAATTCAGCCAATATAAGTCATGTATTAACTATTGGGATACCCAGAGCATACAGATAATGAAAACTTGAGAAACAACTTACTTTTCCCCAGGCACTGACTAGTCATAGCACCACAATCAAATAGCAGGAGTACCTTAGAATCCTTCAGTTATTTTCACTATTCAATATATAAGCTTAAGAATAATAGATGAGTTTGTAACGTAAAAATCACCAGGTGAGTTTTGTATTAATCCTGAATTCACTCTCTAAGCAATAATTTGTGACATGTATGTGTATACCTTAATGTTTGAAATACTTTAATTTTAGATATTTCAAATGAATTTTATTATGTTAAATAGATATTTTAAATAAATGTTTAATATATGAATGTGTTTTCCAAAATGACCTTAGTTAGCTACTATAAACTGTTGATTATAATTTATCTGCTTTTAGGGCACCAACAAGGGTTCCTAATTAAAATTGCTACAAATATCAATATAAAACCATACACACAAAATTTGAAAAATGAAAGCATTAAATTTGACCTACATATTAAGTAATTTGAAAATATGCTGCTTGGTTTAGTGATACTTATTTTTTTAATTAAAAGAAGTAAAAATAACCAGGAGAAAAAATTCACAAATATTATGGCAGTAATTAGATAAAATGAAGGAACAGTCTTAGTTTCTTTCCTGACTGTGAGGTTCATTATTTTATTTTGAATATTTAGTGTCTACAATGATCTTAATCATAAAGACAAGAAATTAAACACAAAAAATTTTGAAGACAAATGAATATTTTCCATTCTGTCATCAAAGGATAAAATTAATTTTATCCATAAAATTTATTAAACTTGTATTTCCAGAAAAAATTAATAGAGTAAAGCATATTCAGCATTGCTGAGTCTAGTTGCTAAAATATCAACTATCCAGATGAGATAGGGTTTGCTCAAACAATAATCTATTATTACAATTACCATATGGATTATTCTGTCAAGGAAGTCTTAGAGGTATGGAGCTAAAAATGAAGTAAGAAAGATTGTATTCATACAATTTCATGTTGGACCACCAGTTTCCCTGTGTCAGGCTTTCAATACCACAAAATGTTTAGTTTTGGTTTAGATGGCAATAAAGATTGAATAGATTCCACAGAACTCCCTATTCAGTGAATCACTGTTGTAACTAACCATTATGATGAGCAAATAGCTCCTGCACACCATACTGCTTCACAAGGATAGGTTAGCAGTGGCAGCAGATTTGGGAAATGCACACCAAGCAGGGTGGTCACAGGATACTGTGTTCTGAAATTTCATAAGTCATTACCTACTCCGAATCAATCATTTAAGTTCAGGAAATATAGTAGCATTGCCAAATATGTAAAGGCAAATAGAGAGTCAAGCAGAATGCAGAAGCAAAACAATAGTCAAATAAACAAGCCTGACATGCCCTAGGTAAAGACTTTAGGAAAGCAGAGATAAGCAACCTACTTATGACATAAGTTTCAAATGAAGCATAAAAAAATAATAGTTATAAAAGATTCTCACTGAACTAGAGAGATGGATATAGACTAGAAAAAAGTTAAAGATTCAAGAAGAAGTTACATAACGAAAGGATCTAGTAGAAATAAAATACATAATAAAGGACTAATAAATTAATGAATAAAAAAGGGGACCAGAGAAGTAACAGAATAACAAAGTAATGGAACTCACTCATATTAGAAAAAATTAAAAAATATTTTAAAAAGTAAAAATTTGGTAGAGGAAAGTTGAAACTGATGATAGGATAGGTGTGTGCCTGAAATAAAACTATGAATAACTTTTAAATTATGGTGACTTAATATTTTTTTAAAGATAAAAAGACAAAAGTATTCTTTAAAAAGTAAAAATACTTTAAGAGAATTCTGGCATAAGAGTTATAAGAACAATATTTTCATTAGAGGAATTGCAGAATTAAAAGGGCCAGAAAATTACTGGAGGAAATAATAACCTGAAAGTTTCAGGGTAGGGAGGGACAAAACAGCTGTACACAGGAATCCGAGATAGTTCAAAATGAGATCAATATATATATTGTAATTAAAATAATATAAGTTAAAGACAGACCATCTTAAAAGTAGCAAGGCAAAAATAACTTCTTGTTGGATATCATTGGTTTGTCCTTTCTCCCTTACCACAGAGTTTGGGCTTATCTGGTAATAATCTCTAAACAATTCTAGACTACATTGGTAAATCTCCTGCTCCCCTTGCCACTAGGAGCGTAGATATATCAGTTACACCCATCAAAGTGCTCCGGAATCACTCCCATTCCTTTGTTTATCTGTAACCACTTCTACCAGTTTATCTGCTCTTCCTCTAATCAAACTCTATTAATTTGTAAGGTCAGACCTTGCTAGGACAGTGAGCTTGTATTGTAAGTTAATATTGTCTTTTTCCTCTCTTATGTCTTTTGAATAGTTTATTTAAAACAATATCTTTTTTGTATGGACAAAGAAAGACATTTATTAATATGCTTTGGTAACATGGGATTTAATTGGCTTCAAATATTATTCACTCCCGGGCATCTGCTTTCTGGACTTAAGCCTCAGCTGCCCTTGCTTCCTAGCACCCCCAAAAACAAGGTCCCGACGAGGGACGAGACGGACCCAGGGCAAGCGGTGAGTTGTGTGCTACCCTGGCATCGAGATGGGCCTGGCCAAAGCGCCTAAGGCTTAACTATATGTTAAAAGCTTGGTCATGGGCATGTCATGTCATGATCCAAAAGCAACGACGAGACTAGGGCCCTGCTAGGGATAGGAAAGACTAATCTGGCCTGAGCGCAGTAGTCTGAGATCAGGTCACCCAGGGAAAGCAATTCTATAAGCTTAATGAGTCTCTTGCTATGTCCATGCAAAATGATTTATAATATGAATACTTATATGTTAGTTGGACAAAGAGAGGGGAAACACAACCAGGGGATTCTGCTCTTGGGTGGATGTCGTGCTGAAAGAGATTCTGCCCTAGTGAAAGCATCCCCTAAGGGATAGAACTTTACCCCCTATTGATTGCAACCACACCTATGCATAAGCCCTGGCCCCATGCCGGGGATTTAAGGTGGCTGTGAGAGGGGACTGGGGGCGAGTGCTGGCGAGTTCCAGGGCAGACCCAGAGGGGAGAGAGAATGAAGTAAGATGGAGAGGAAGAAGCAGGAGGAGAATCAGAGGAGAATGGAAATGGGAATGGAATAAACTGCGATTAAGACCAACAAGTCTGGCTCCATTCCTTCCTTCACGTGCCTCATCAACGCCTTCAACCTCCCCAGTGTGGTGTAGTCTTTGCCCTTTTCTTTTCTTTTTTGTGTTTTTACACAACTTCTCACATTAAAGGAAAAAGTGGAGTGAAGAAATAGTACAGTGTGTAAGGTGCTTACCATGCATGTATCTCACCCCAGTTTCAAACTCTGACACACCCTATTGTCTCCTAAGTACCACCAGGAGTTAATCCTAAGAATAGAATAGAGAGCAAGGAGTTAGCTCTGAGCACTGCTGGGTGTGGAAAAAAAACAATAACAACAATAAAAATCCATAAGGTAATTGACAAACTTTTCAAGACAAACTTTTCTTTCTCAAGAGGCCAGGAGGTAGTGGCTTGACATAAAGTTTTGAAATCAAAGAAATTTATAATCAAGAATTCTATATTCAGCAAGGTTAATATTCAGAATTTTATGAAAGGTCAAGAATTCTCCAGATAATTTAAAGCTAACAAAATTGATAAACATTAAACAAACTTGTAAGTAACATTTAAAAAACTTCCCCCTACCTCTCAACCTCTAAATTCTGCAGTCCAACACAGTTTTTTAAATCAATTTATATTTTTAATATCCTTGTCTAATTTCTCTATAAACTACAGAAAAGTAGATTACCTGGTATGTGTCCTTCTCATATTTGCTAATTAAACTGAACAAGAAACCCTCCAACTTCTCCAAGTAGAGACCTTGGACACCTTAGAATGATGTCTAAGTGGTTATATGAGGAAACTGTGTACAAGCAAAATACTAATAGTCAACTTTTTTTGTAAAATTTAACCTAAATTACAATACTTAATTTTTTTTAAATACAGTGGTGGTAGGTGACAGGCACTTTGGTTTTGTTGCAGTGAGTATGTAAACCAGAACTAAAAAAAATGAACATGATTGTAACCATGTTTCTTAAATGGCGATAGATAAGGAAATACAATTTTTAGCTGAAAAAAATGTTAAATACATCCAAAAGTAAAAAAAGCAGAAAATAACACCAAGAAAATTTTTATTTGTTTTTTGGGGGCCATACTCAGCAGTTCATATATATACATATATGTGTGTCTATGTAAATATTTATGAGTATATGTATATACATATATGTATGAGTACATATATATGAGTAACCATATATATTATATAGAAGCAATACATAGGGTCTTACACACATACATGTTGTGTGAATGTTGGTTCAGTCGGAGGTGCTGAAACAAGGAATGTGAAAGAAATTTATGTAATGGAGGATCCAGACCTGTGACAAAGGTAGAGAGCCCCGAAATCTCCTTTTATTGATCAAGGTACTTCTAAAGGTGACATCATCAAAAGCATCAAAAGAAGTTACAGAAAGAATATTGAGGCAGCAAAGCATGTGTTGTTTTCTTGAGTCTGCAGGCCAGTATATTTTGGCCTCCAGAAAAAGATACAAAACCAAAACTGAAACCTTTCTTGGGCTACAGGTATTTGGATCTGCTTTTTAACCCAATACCATACTGTTTTAATTACTACTGCTTTGTAGTAGAGTTTGAAGTTGGGGAAGGTGACACCACCCATCTTCTTTTTCCCCAGAATTGTTTTAGCTTTCATGGGGTTTTATTGTTCCATATGAATTTCAGGAGTAAAACAAACCTGCAGACCAATGTAACAGAGTTGAATAACCTGTCACAGACCCCCAAATATAGGGCTACTTAATCTTTGACAAAGGATCAAGAAATGTGAAGTGGAACAAGGAAAGCCTCTTCAACAAGTGGTTCTGGGAAAACTGGATAGCTACCTGCAAAAAATGAATTCTGACCTCTGTCAAATGCCAGGCACAAAAGTCAGATCAAAGTGGATTAAAGACCTCAATATCAGACATGAATCTATAAGGCACATAGAGGAAAATGTAGACAGGACTCTCCATGACATTGAAGCTAAAAACATCTTTAAGGATGTAACAGCATTGACCATGCAAGTGGAAGCAAACATAAACAAATGGGACTACATGAAACTAAGGAGTTTCTGCACTTCAAAAGAAACAGTAACTAAAATACAGAAAGAGCCCACAGAATGGAAAAGAATATTTAACCAATACCTATCTGATAAGGGATTAATATCCAGTATATATAAGACACTAGTAGAATTGTATAAGAAAAAACCTCCAACCCCATCAAAAAAATGGGGAGAAGAAATGAACAGAAGTTTCTTAAAAAAAGAAATACAAATGGCCAAAAGGCACATGAAAAAATGTTCCACATCACTAGTCATCAGGGAGATGCAAATAAAAACAACAATGAGATATCATCTCATACCACAGAGACCGGCACACATTCAAAAGAACAAAAATAACCAGTGCTGGCATGAATGTGGGGGAAAAGGGATGCTCCTTCACCGTTGGTGGGAATGCCGACTGGTCCAGCCTTTCTCGAAAGCAATCTGGACAGTCCTTCAAAAACTAGAAATGGAGCTTCCATATTACCCTGAAATACCACTTCTGGTAATAGATCACAAGGATGCAAAAAAGCACAGTAAAAATCACATCTGTACCTATATGTTCATTGCAGCACTGTTCACAATAGCCAAAATCTGGAAAAAACCCAAGTGCCCTAGAACAGATGACTGGTTAAAGAAACTTTTGCACATTTACACAATGGAATACTATGCAGCTGTTAGGAGAGATGAAGTTATGATATTTGCTTATAAATGGATAGACATGGAGAGTATCATGCTTAGAAAATGAGTCAGAAAGAGAGGGACAGACATAGAAGGACTGCACTCATTTGTGGAGTATAGAATAACATCACATGAGGCTAACACCCAAGGACAGTAGGTACAAGGACAAGGAGGATTGCCCGATAGCTGGAAGCCTGCTTCATGAGCGGAGGGGAGAAGACAGACGGAATAAAGAAGGGATCACTAAGAAAATCATGGCTGGAGGAATCAGTCGGGATGTGAGATGCATGCTGAAAGTAATTATCTTGTATCTAGATTGTAACTATCTCACAGCGATTCAATAAAATTTAAAAAAAAAGTATTTGGATCTGCATCCCAAAGACAAGGCTGGGCCAACACCTGAAATCTACATCCCAAAGACAAACTGAGCCTGCACCTGAAATCTGCATCCCAAAGACTAGCCTGGGCCAGAACCCGGAATCTATATGTCAAAGATCAGGCTGGACTTCTGTTAGAAAAGGAAAAACTGACTCTTTCAATATGCTGACATTTATGAAATTATTTACTGAAGGCAGCTGAATGGAACAGGATTTTCAGCTTCATCCAAACCAATTAGGGAACACGAGAAATCTTGCCCATTTTTCATGGGTCCCTACGTTCCTGCCTGTTGTGCGGTACAGTTCATCATGATAGCTCAGTCCAGCCCCAACACCCCAACACACACATACACACACAAGCGCGCGCATACACATATGACACTCATATAGGAACGACATTTTTTAGTAACAAAATTGTCACTATCACTGTCATCCCTTTGCTCATCTGTTTACTTGAGAGAGCACCAGTAACATCTTCATTCGTCCCAGCCCTGAGATTTTAGCAGCCTCTCCTACTCATTTTTCCCAAGGATTCAAGACTCTTTTCAGAGTCAGGGGAATGAGACCTGTTATTGTTACTGTATTTGGTATATCGAATAAACCACAGGGAGCTTACCAGTCTTTTCCGTGCTTTCATGCAGGCAGGGTACTCTCAGTAGCTTGCGAGCTCTCCGACACACACACACACACACACACACAAAAACACACACACATATATATATGTATATGTATATATATGTATATGTATATGTATATATATGTATTTCCTTTTATGATGATGTGTTGCAAAATTAGCCCATATCAAATAAAGATGCAAAAACCATAAAATTATAGGGAAGAACAAAATGTAAATTTTGAAATGTGTTCAAATTTAACAGTTATAAAAAAATCACTCACATAGAAAGCTAGATATGGACCTGATGGTGGTAAACACAAAATAAAAACATAAAAATATAAGTATAGCATAAAGAAATAAAACATAGACAAAGAAAACACAAAGTAAACATTTACACTCTAATAACAGAATTGTGACCATCAGATCACAACAGAAATGGCAAGAAATATGGGTAATTGGAGATCAAGTACCTGATGGTGGGTAGAAACTACATTTCTAATGGTGAAAATTATAGTATATAGTATTCAATATATAAAATTGAAAACATGAAACTTAAAAAAATATACAGAAGGAATAAATATGTGCTCATATGGTAAAGCTCATGACTAGCATATGTAAGGTCTTGAGTCTGATACAATGCACAACATGCCTCCTCTGACACTACCAGGAATAACCCTAGTGGCCCTCTTAGATCACCAGATTGGCCATCCTGACCATTGTGCTCCGGTGCTACTGGAGTGACCCTACTCCCCACACCCCACCACCCGGTTGGTCACTATGAAAATGTTAACCAATGAAGAAACAAAACAAACTTTTTTGAAAATAATCTTTTAGCTTACAAGAAGAAGATGATGCTCATCAGAGAATACAGAGAATGAGGGTGGGATAAACGAATAAGGAAGCTAACTGTGTATTTATGGATGGAAACTAGACTTTTTCTAAGAATAGGAATGTACCATGCATATATATTATAAGGTTTGCACTGAAAAATCTAATGTTATATCAATACAATACAATAATATTTGTTTAGGAATGAGTATTTAACCCAAAATAAAAATATAAGCTGATTAATATGTCCAATGAACTGTAAAGGATGCATATGTTTTGGCTTTTCCATTATCCTCTTATCAAAAATTAGAAAACCCTTCAAGAACTATGATGAAGATACAGTTCGTTCTCTACTTATCTCTGTGCAATTCTTTTGGCTTTACTTACTTTCATATACTCTGACCACCCTATCATTGCTAGAGTCTTTTTGTTTTTGCTTTTTAATTTTTTTTGTCATAGAGGCACATAATCTGTTATATTTGGGTCTAATGGTGGTTACGGGCCACATAGTGCCAGAGATCAAAGTCAGGGCCTCACAAATGCAAAATATGCATTCATTCTATAAACTAACCTGCCTGCCCAGTTTCCTCATGTCCATAAAGTCAGGACTGCTTTTTTACATTGCTTTGGTACTTGATGAATACATGGATTTTAGGCTCGGAGTTTTTCAAGAGGGACTATTGTGTTATTCCATACACGTATCCTGTGGAAAGTAGAGTCACTGCCTCTCAGATGTTAGTGCTTTGTCTACAGCTGTGGTGTTAACACTTCTGCTGGGAGACATACACCATTAGTCACTTTACAGACTAAGGCTCTGTAACAAATTGAACCCAAATAGTGCATTAAGAAAAATGGAATTTTATTTCTCTCAGGTACCAGTCTACTTGGGAAGTTCTGATTTGTGGTGCAACTTTGCTTGTGGAAGTTGTTCTAGACACAATTTACCACTTATTTCCAATATCCTAAAGCACTGTTGTCATCTTCTTGGTTAAACTGAGTGATAGTTACAAAGACACCTGAGCTTGCTTTTAATACACGGCACAGAAACAAAAACAAAAACAATAGGAATAGAGTATAAATAAATGTCTTTGAATAAATAGAATAGTGACTGCATACATCAATTAAATTCACAAACCAGAAGCCAGAATGATAGTGTAGTGGGTAGGCTCTTAACTTGCACACTGATGATCCAGTTTGATATCCAGGACTCCATACGGTAACCAGTAGACATAATCTCTGAGCATTTAGCCAGGAGTAAGCCCTTAGCAAGACTGTATGTGGTCCCCAGACAACCAAAAATTCATATTAGACTGGTAGGTTTATAGTTCTATGGTCCCAATCTATATATAACAGAGCCTAGGAAATATAGTCTGTGAAAGGATGCCACATTACCAGCAATAATTTATGATTTTTTTAAAAAAGAATTGATTTTGATGAGTAATTATGAATTTTATTATACACGTGAGGAGGAAAAATAAAACCAAAATTAGGTAAAGTTTACCTGCCTTTAATAAAAATAGCCTCCTAATGAAACAAAATTAATTACTGACACTGTTCCATTTAAAGAAGGTCTTTGATTCTGTTGAGACTGAAGTGGTCATCAAAGCCCTAGTCAAACAGGGCATACAAACTCAGTACATCAGGATCCTCCTCAAGTTGTATTACAGATTCACCACCAGGATCTCACCATTCTACAAGTAAGTAATCATCAGCATAAAGAGAGGGGTTCAGCAGGGTGATATCATTTCACCAAAACTCTTCACCTCGAGAACATGATGCAATGACTGGAATGGGAAGGAATTGGAGTGAAGATAGATGGCCGGCAACCACACCACCTCTGCTTCACTGATGACATCATTCTAAAAACACCAAACATTTAGCCAAGTGGCACAAATGCTGGCCGACTTTGACCACGGAGTGTAGAAATACTGTAGAAATACTGAATCTCAGCTAGACAGTATTCATGAAAAATGAACTAGTCCCTGATGGAAGTTCCATCTGCTCTAAACAGAATGAACATCTCGGAATGTAGCAGGTATGTGAGAACTTAACATGAGGAACGACTTGGCAGAACTGCACAGGAGGAAGAGAGCAGCATGGAATGCCTTCAAGAGTGTCAAGGAGGTTGTTAGGACGAAGAACCTCCGGCTCCAGGCATGTCTTTTCGACTCCACCATTTTTCCTGCACTAACATACGCCTCAGAGACCTGGGCCCTATGAAAACAGAACAAGAACGCTATTCAGGTATCCCAAAGAAGAATCGAAAGAGCTATGCTTGGAATATCACACTTCATTCAAGTGAGAGAAAGAATCCAGAGTTCCGCTCTGTGTTGATAATGAAGGATCAGGGATACTGTCTCGTTTGCCAAGACGTCAAAAATCAGATGAGCCGGACATGTAACATGATTTAGAGATGATTGCTAGACTAGAGCTGTTACAGACTGGATTCCTCGGGATGCCAAAAGACTGCGTGGCCATCAACCTACAAGATCAGACTTCTTCGTCAAAGACCTGAATGAATGGTTTGAGGCTCTTCATGTTCCTGAAGAGAGCAGATAACATTGGGCTATCCTAGCACAAGACAGGGACGAATGGAGATGTTACTGGCGTCCGCTCGAGCAAATCGAAGATCAATGGGATGACAAGTGACACAAGTGATTCCATTTAGTCTAGGCCTATAAAGCACCATTAACCTTCTTTGCATAAAAGTATCTCCAGACATTAGTGTTTGATTCATTTCCAATAAATTTCTAATTATTTGCTTCTATAGAGCCAATCAATAATTTTTTATTATTTGCCTGTGTTCTTGGAAGCATGAAATGTCCCTGGGTGAAATTCAGTGTTGCTTTTCAATTTTATAGATGATAAAACTAAGGTATGATATGGTGTACCTTTTCTGTTACTAAGATTCTGCTCATAAGATTCCATAAAGGACCTGGATGTATGATTTTGATCCTCCTTTGAAGCTTCTCAATAGAAAAGTTTAATCTGCCACACCCAAATGATGTAATATTGAAAAATAATGTCCCTATGTTCTATATATGCTATCATAGGAATCTGGAATTTTGTGTTGTTAGCTCTACTATTATTTTCTAATTTAGAACATCTTTATATTTAAATTAAAAGATGACTTTTGTACTTAAACAGACTAAAAGTGTTAGAGTTAATACTGTTCCAGGTCTTTTATTATTTTACTGAAGCACACTGGAACGGATGTAACAGATTCTTAACAAATATTCCTTGAATAATTGGATAAATGGTCATCAGAATGATCAAACATTCTAGGACACCTCTGGTTAACCCCTGATATAATCAATGTCATTAATTGTTATTAGTGCCCTCTCTATTCTCAAAAAATTCCCACTCTGAACAATAAAATATATGTTAAATATAACAGTAGTTTTCTTCTCACTGAAAAACAACCACTAACTTGTTCTTGACCAAGATAAGTCAATAGCAAATATTTAAAATTCAGTTAAGGTGCTGAGAGATAGTACAACAGATAGTGTATTTATTTACCTTGTACATGGTCCACTCAGGTTTGATTTCCAGCATCCAATAAAGTCCCTCAAACACTGTCAGGGGTGATCCCTGAGCACAGAGTCAGGAGTAACAGATAAGCATCACTGGCTGTGGCTTAAAATCCAATAAAAAAATCCCTAAGAAATTTCAAAGGTAGGGGATAGCATAAAAAGTTAAGGCACTTGTCTCGAACGCTGTCAACCCTGGTTTTATAGCTGTACCACATGGTCTTCAGAGCATTACCAACTGTAGCAGATATCAAGAATCTCCAGAATGGAATTCCAGACAACCTAAGTACTTAGTAGGAAGCCTCCCCCAAATAAAATTTAGTCAAGCATATCAAGCCTCAATAAGGATGTAAGGCACTAAAAAAATTATATTTTAAAACTATGCCCAACATAGTAAACACAGATAGCATCAAAACCAGATCATTGTATCACTAATTAGTGCTAATTTCTAAAGAGTTTTATTGTTTTAAAACAAATATAGACACATACATATCCCTCACTTTTAAAGACAACTCTTAAGAAAGTATGTAGCGCTGTAGCACTATCTCCTGTTGTTCATCAATTTGCTTGAGCAGGCACCAGTAACGTTTCAATTGTGAGACTTGTTACTGTTTTTGGCATATTGAATACACCAGGGGTAGCTTGCCAGTCTCTGCCATGTGGGTGGGATACTCTCGGTAGCTTGCCGGGCTTTCCGAGAAAGATGGAGGAATCAAACCTCGGTCGACCATGTGCAAGGCAAATGCCCCTACTTGCTGTGTTATGGCTCCAGTCCAAAAGGGAAATAAAAAATACTTATTATATTAATTACTTATTATCTGGAAAATTATCAAGAATACAATGATATTGCTATCTTAGTCCTGTAAGAAGGGCCAGTATCAGAAAAATTTTTAAAAAATTATTAGCAGTGGAGATAAAGGAAACTTTCCACACTGTTGGTAGAAATATAAACTGTCTTTGCAACATGGACATTTCTCAAAATATAAAAAAAAATCTGAAATTTGATACAGTAATTTCACTCCTAGGTACATATGCAAATAAAATACTAATTGAAAAATTATACCTGCACACCTATGTTAAATTGAAGCACTAATTACAATAATTAAGACATGTAACTTCCTAAGTATTGAAACAGATGCCTTCCTCCACCCACACACACAACTGGTTTCTTAGTGGGAAGAAAAGATACACTCTTACCTTTCAATGCAACATGAAACTAGAGGCCGTTGTACTAACTAAAATAAATTTTTTAAAAGCAAATACCTGATGACCTCAGGTCATTCCACCTCTGGAATGAAGAGAAGCAAATTGGGCTGGAGAGACAATACGGTGGGTAGGGCACTTATCTTGCATACTGCCAACCTAGGGTTTGATCCCCAGGATCCCATATAATCCCCCAATCTCTATCAGGAGTTCTTCCTGAGCACAGAGAAAGGAGTAAGCTCTGAGCACCTGTGAGTGTGGCCCCAAAACCAAACCAAAAAAAAATAGGAGAGATAAGTTAATCAATGTTATAAACCAAAGATAATAGAACTGAGGTTATCACAGAGGGGGGGAAGTGAGGAAGACAAAAGAAGGGATGCAAAATGCAAGTCTATTTCTTTTCAATAGAAATTCTTGACAAATTGGACACTTATTTATGGAAGGTTTCTCCCCCTAATAGGTGGGAAATGTTAAGTTGACAGATTTGAATTTTTAGTAAAGATCTGAGTATTTTATTTTTAGAAAAAAATAAGAGGGGAGAGTCCACAAAAGTAAACTATGGTACAGGAATATTTACACTTTAGTGAAGGCTATGGTGTAGTTATTTGAAGAGGTTTGAAATTGTACTCCTATATATATAATATATATAGGAGTACAATTAATATATATATATTAATATATATTATATATATACTAATATATATATATATATTAGTTGTGTAAATCAATTAAAGGAATGAAAAAGAGAACAAGAGGGTGTCAGGAAAGAAAAGATATCTAAATTCATGGAAGGTGGTTCTTGCTATAAAACAGTTAACAGTTTAATAGTGTAACAAATATATCTGGGTCCATATATATATATATATATATTTCAAACTTATACTCAGCAAATCAACAAAATAATATCTGCAGAGATCTAATTGAGAAAATGCTGTTTCATGAAGTAAGGGTAAAAAATCAAGTAAATCCACTACAAAAGCTGAGAGGCAGATATACAAACAATGGGCAATGGCAGGTATCATTGTGTCTGATGAGAAGAGTATTGCATTCAAGTTTATCCCAGATGAGATAACCATAAATCTATTCAGGACCAAGGGCCAATGCAGTGGGGAATATAGGGCAAGTGCTCCTCTCGGCTTAACCAGAACAACTTGGAATAGATCTGTTTTTCATTTAAAAATTTTAAAATAATATTTTATTTGAAGAAATTCTTTAGCTGCATTTTTTCCTTTTTTGCCACATACCTGAAAATCATATGAAGTCTCTCTCATATTTGAAATCAAGACTGAACTTGACTTATTTTAATCCAGAAAAATGATGTAACATCATGTTAGACTCTGAGGGACTGGAATGCTCATCTGACCAGCGAAAAAAGGGATAGAATTCAGGAAACTGAAAGTCCACACATAAAATGACAGCATATTTGGCTCAATTTATCTTTACATGATTATAGTTATCACCATTAAGATACCATTTATTTATTTATTTTTATCTCGTGCATATCTGTGGCTGCTATGTCACCTGTGCATCTATTGAGAAAAGAATGAGATTAAGGTTCTAGGGGAAAATGTTAGCTTGTAAAAAAATGCAAGACATTGTTCATTTGATATGATTTAACATATTTTGTTTCAACACAGAAAGCCTTATTGTTGCAAATTAATTTGAATAAAATTAACGCACTCTAGAAAATCAAATTTGATATTATCCAGAATTCTTTCCTGATATAGAATGCATAGAAGTGAGGAAGAGGGACCAGATAATCAAAATGACCTAATTGTTTGCATTAAGTTTTGCTTAAATGGGATGTAACCAATCAAATAATAGAAATAGCTAAACTCAGGGATAAATAAGATATAAGCACAGGACACTGGGTAAGTAGAACTCTTTCTCTTTCCTCTCTCTTTCACACATACATGCAGACCGACTACAAGACAAAATGGCAGTGAAACAACCAACATCACAGCAAGATGAGTAGCACTATGGCAGAGCAGTGAATCTCAGATCAGATGGTGTAAATGGACACTGCATTAAACCATCAACACAGACAATGCAGAAAACAAGGACTGCAATGGCAAGGACTGAAACACCTAGAACAAATTAAATTGAAAAGCAAACCAGACAGTGGTGAGAGGCACGAGGAGGAGTTACAATCAGAATTCCCAATCTAGACATGTAAGTTCCTATTTCTATGGCTCCCGATGCCCACAAAAGATTACCTTTAAAGCTGTTAAGTATCATTTAAATAAAAGAGCTATAATAGCTAAGACATGTGGTGGTCTGATGCTCAACTAACACATAGTCCTCAAGCACCCAGGAGTTAGCTGGTGTCTGCTGTAAAACTACCAGTTACTGGTGAATCTCCTTATGGGGTGGAAATCCTTGAAACAGGAATAACTATACTTTTGCTGAAAAAAATGTTCATTCCCAGTCCAACTTTAATATGATGTTAAAACAACTGGGACTATTTTACTTTTTTAAATACTCAATTCTAGACTCAAAGGAATAATGTCAAATATGGATGCCAATACATGGGCTGGAGTGATAGCACAGTGGTAGGGTGTTTGCCTTGCATGTAGCCAACCTAGGTTAGGTTCCTCCGCCCCTCTCGGAGAGCCCAGCAAGCTACCGAGAGTATCCCGCCCTCATGGCAGAGCCTGGCAAGCTACCCATGGCGTAATCGATATGCCAAAAACAGTAACAAGTTTCACAGTGGAGACGTTACTGGTACCTGCTTGGCACCAGTAAATCAATGAGCATCAGGATGACAGTGATACAGTGACAGTGATGGATAACAATATGCCATGGATACTAATGCCATATTATACATATTATAAAATTATGTGACATGATTTCTAGGTTTTTTTATTTCTAGTTTTAAGAACAATATTTTGTGAAAAATATATCCTTGTAACTTGTAGATTTCACTTTTTATACCATTCTTTATAACTGCTATTCCATGATCTGACCCTTTTTCAAAAGAGCTTAGAAATTTGTACTTTCCACTGGAGAGAGATTTTTCCTTTTCACCTCTTATTTTCCACTTCTTTCCCTACTCACCTACTTATCTCCTTTCTTCCACAAACACTGAGTAATATGGGCCAGATACCTTCCTAAATATGTTAGGCATAGCATATAAATAAAATAAGATTAACAGTATCAACTTGTATGCTTGCTTTAAGCATACCATGTATTTGAGAAAGATAATATTAACAAAATGGTTTCTATTTTTTTCCAAGGGTGTAGTGTATTTTCTGGATATAAGAACTTAATATCTCCCATCAAGTCCTTTGTCTCTATATTTTATGTAAATCTATATAGCTAAGGAGCCCTATTCTACTTATAAAACATTTTTTTCTTTTTAGAGCACTCATAAATTCTAGCTCATCTAAAAGCTTTCTGAGATCAGAATTTAGAGGTATGCAAAAATTAGAGTTTGTAAACCAACTGCCCATCTGGTTCTCCCCTTAGCTTCTCTGTCCTCTAAAGTATTTCATGTCCAGAGAAATAAGAAAATTTCCTCAGGGGACAATGCATTGTTAGGCTTAATATTGCAAATTAGATTTGGATTTTTCAGTCACTCTGGGCATACAACATGCCTCTCTATAATTTTATGAGTCAGTAAATTCAAGAATGGATTATAAGGTGGTTGCATGGTTGCTTTACACAACTGTGTGTTTGTGTGTGTGTGTGTGTGTGTGTGTGTGAGAGAGAGAGAGAGAGAGAGAGAGAGAGAGAGAGAGAGGGAGAGAGAACTAAAAAGTCCCTCCTCGACAGATGGCTTGTGCCATTTTGAATTTAGTCTCCCTAAGGAGTAAACCCTTGTAGAGGCTATTAAAGCTTCTGTTTGCATGAGAAAATGCTACTTCAATATTGATGGCTATATCTATGTGACCTCCATTGAAAACAAAGTCACAGAGATTTACCCTTAATTCAGAAAGAGTAAAACAATGAGACTGGAAAGCTAAACTCACCCAGTGTTATTTGAATCTTTAAGAACTGATTAAAGTGACAGCAGGGTAACACAACTGAATCACTCAATGCAAGATTTGCCTCTAGGAATAAAAATAAAATAGGCACATTACTCCTAAAGACACATATTTTATTTAGTTGTTAAGAGTGGAGTGTTGGAATTTTTGAAGAACTGTTGCTATTTAATAGAGGTGAAAGTTTTAATGTGAATACTGCCTGTGTGAGTGTGTGTGCAAAGTTGGCGTGACACATTCTGCTCAAATTAGACTTCTAAATAACTGGTAACAGCTGTGGTGCTTAGAAATTGGTTTGATTTAAATGATGATGTCATCTGCTTATACAAGGAAATAGGTGTGGTCATTGGATAGGGAAATATACAACTTGCTTTTTTACCTAAAAGATTATTACAGGTATATTTTTGTTAAAACAATGTACATACATATGAACTCATTTAAACCCTTAAGATTTTCATCAGTGTGCATATTTAATAAAAATATATGCCCCTGTAGGAGTAGGCAAAAGAATAAAATTATTTATGGCAGCAAGAAAAATGACCAAAATAAAAATCATGAAATCACAGGATGCACCAAGATAATACAAGATTTTTTTTTTATTTCTTGGTTTAGATATCTAATACATAAGAAAACTAAAAACTTTGGCCACAAAAATGAAAAATTAGATCTTGGTAAACACACAAATTTGTATAATTTTATTCTTATTTTCTAAAAGAACCTACGTAGCAAAAGCTAATAAGTAAAAATTACTAGAAAGAAATAGTTAATTTACATTTTCTCATTTCTAAGTACTAGTTAGAGTTTATTATAAGGATATGCTTGTTTAAGTTTTAGGGAAACATTACACAGTAAGCAGAGTCACTTAATTTCTAGTCAATCTACTTATGATCATTACGGAAAAGGATGTTATTTAGGTGGAGGAAATTTTTTGTTCCTAGAGGTTTGAAAAAATGAGTAAGTCTGTTCTGATATTTCTTTATACTTTAAACAGAGAAAGCAATAAGGAACACAATGTGCTTACCTTGACATTGTCTCATAAAAGGTTGGTTTCTGAAAAAAGCATTACATATTTGTGTGAAAATATTTCATTCACATTACTGGTTGAAGAAAAAAGCAAAAGAAATGAATATTTTTGTTTTGAAATTCAAATTATGGTTCCTTTAAGTGTCTTTCCTTCTGAAGCTATACAATTAAAAATCATTTTAAAAAAGAACACTTTCTCTTTTAGAAACAAGGAAGACAAGTGTTCATCCAAGAGAACCAAAGACTTTTCGCCTTTTGTCTCTGAAAGAGGTAAATGAATCTGGAGCTAGCATATTTTATTTATTTACTTATTTATTTACTTACTTACTTATTTTCACAAAATCACCAGTTCCTATCATTTCAGCTATTAAGTATTTAAGGCCAAATAGTAATTTGATTCTCTCTCTTCTACAAATTCTGTGTGAACTAAGTACAAATTCTCAAAATGACTTTCTCAGAGAAAGAAGGAAGAAGTGTTTATGAAGACACTTAGAAGTAGTTCCAAAAGAAGTGATGATGATACAATATGATAAGCAAAAAATGTTTGCTATGCCCTACAGTGGGCTGGAACATCTCCTGTATGAGCTATTTCACAAAGTGATTTCACAGGCAAATGGTTTAATGCATGGCCAGCCAATTTAGCCTTTATTTTAAATATATTCTTTATGCATATAGATATTTTGAGATTGTGCCTTCTGGAATGATTACTGAAACCACATTGAAAAGTCATTATGCAGAAACATGGGTGTACAAATAGTTCATAGCTTAGGGGAACTATAAATAGAACTGACTGAATCTTGTTAAAGAGTTCATGTCCTGGTTATTTAAAAGAACTATTTTGGTGGCATCGATTAACTATAACACTTTTAATTTGCACTTCACTAAAATAAAGTATCAAAAACAATCACATTTGATTTTTGGAAAGGAATATGATAAAAAATAAAGTGCACCAAATTAGAAAATGAAATGTGGCAAATTCCAACAAAGGAAATGTTTCACTTTTCTATTAGGTGAAAATTCTCCACTATCAATTATATTATAGAAAGTACCTATAATTTTTAGGTTGATGCATTAATGAGCAATAGTAATTGAGAAATATAAAACTATCTATACCCCAAAACATTGATAATTTGCAATAGTAAATTATTGTCAAATGAATCACTCTCATATTATCCAACAAAGTCAATTACATTATTTTAGAATAGCACTAGTTATTATCAGAAGGTAGAAGAAAACACAATTTAAAATTTTTTTAGGAATTTTCATAAAATGTCCAGTAATCAAATAGCAGACTAGTTTTGATAAATTGCAACACAGTCATTTTAGAACAATTGTACTTCTGAATGATATGATTACTTTCTTATCATTTCTTTCAGAGAATCCCTGAGAGTTATAAAATCTCCATTTCAACATGCCCACATGGTTTTCACATTTAATGCTTATTTCCTAGTATTCAACAATTTTTTGAAAAGTAGATAATATTTTTATGCTTTTGGTGGTTTAGTAAAGGGCACTAGACATACTTTACATTGAATATAAATGTAGTCCTATCTGCATATATATGAAATATGTATGTTGTATGTATATGCTTATGACCACATGGCATCTTACTTCAGCATCTTATATGATTATAACATCTATTCTAAGTAAAAGTTACTCTCTGTTCGGTTTAATGTGTACAGTTTTATCTCTGAATGGAAAGTTTAATTAGAATTACTTAAATTAAGACCATATCATGAAAATATGGACAAATATGTAGATTCTAGCCTGATAATAGAAACCTAGATTTCCATTTAGTCCTTTCCCTGAATATACTATTACTGTTTTCCCTAGTTTTCTGTCTCCTTAGCTATAAATAATCATAATGTAACATAACAAATTAACCAACATTAATTTCATTTTAAATACTTCAAGTGTGCAAACCTCATAAAAAGTAATGTGGAACATCATGAAGCTTTAAGAGTTCAAAGGAGATTGTGTCATAGACTGAATAGAACTCGCCACTTAACTCTGTGTCCTCTGAAGCATTATTCTCATAGACTGCTGAGGTATGTGGTGGGAAAATTAAGCCCATAAACAGCAGGAAAGATGTTTTTACAACATATGCCGATGAAATAGTCATTTGCCATCACTTAATTAAATGAACCCAAAAGATAGTATGTTGGGCTTTTATCCAAAAAAAGAGGGTCTGGTAGGGAATTGTTAAAGCTTTAAAACTAGAGAAAATCACTCTGCCTTCATTTCAAATTAAACTGTTATGGTTTAGTTTAGATCTGCCTTATTAATCCATATTAATGGTTATTAATCACTTGAGTGATTGTTTCCACAAATTAGAGAAAGCTTTTTCATAAAATGCACAATGAAATTGGTTACTATTGAAAAGCAGAATGATTTAAAGAAAATAATACTAAGTTTAAATGTTATTACCATATGAACTTAAACATATCTCTCACTTGTTTAATCTAATCAACAAGTTACTCAATAAATCAGCCAATAAGTATGATCTCCTATGCTATGTTCGTGACTTTGATGAACACATGAAGGATTCATCGTGTTATTATTTGTTCACTCCTGGTAAAATCATTTAAGAGAGAACCAGAAAATTGGGATATTAGAGAGAAGACCAGCAATAATTCACCAAAACCAAGATAGGTTAACTTGAGTTTTATCCTGGCTCTAAACATAAACTAAGGTGTGAATTGGGGGATTTTTCTCTCTGGTGTTCAGGCTGAATATACAATTCTTAGAATTCATCGGTCATAGTTCCAGTCAAAAGAACTGAGAGACAGCTGCCTGCAGTGTTTACAAAGAGAGGGTATCCTGGAGAAGTTAGTACTGTATCCTTTAGAAATAAGACAATTAGAAATATCGAGTTATAGTAAATACGCCAATGTCCTTCAACTCTCTTTCAAGCTTTTCTTTCTTTTTCTTAAAAATTATTATTAATGCATTCATGAATCAATAAATATCTTTGCTTACTTTATGCTTATTACTTTTGAAAAATTTTAAAGAATCAATAGTTTTAGATACATTACACAAAGATGCAACCAAACTACTGAAATACAGAACATCTTTGCCATTGCTTGCTTTGTTTTGTTTTATTTTGTTTTGTTTGGGGTCCACAGCCAGTGGTCTTCAGAACATACTCTTGGCTCTGCACTGAGGAATCACTTTAGTCTTGCTTGGGGGTTTAGGGGACCCTTCAAAGTGCCCAGCACGTTTTGTTCGAAGCAAGCACCTTAGGTACTATACTATATATTTGCTCTCAAGGCAGCACAATTTAGGAGAATAATTTCTTTTTTCTTTTTTTTTTCTTTTTAGGTCACACCCAGCGATGCACAGGGGTTACTCCTGGCTTTGCACTCAGGAATTACTCCTGGCAGTGCTCAGGGGACCATATTGGATGCTGGGATTCGAACCCGGGTTGGCTGTGTGCAAGGCAAATGCCCTACCCGCTATGCTATCCCTCCAGCACCTAGCAAAATAATTTCTATGCACTCTTTTGGGTTCCTTGTTTAAAATAAACAAATTTATTTATTTATTTTATTTTTTGAACAAATTTATTTATTAGTGAAAATAAAAGGACTGAAGACAAAATTCCTAGGTCTACTGAAAAATAATATACTGTCCATACAGTTTCCATCTCCTTTTCCCTTAACAAACTCTTACTAATAAATTAACTTCCTATTTACATTGCCCTCTGGGGAAAAACAATTAACAGCTGCTGACAAAAGCAGTAAGATGAGTTGCTGGAAAGTATTTAGGTGTTTTTTTTTTAACTTTTCCTCCAGCAATTATTGTTCTGTAGCTTATAATCACATTTTTTGAATCTTTTGATCATGAAGATGGAGGAACCAAAAATCTTACAAATGAAATCCAGGACATATAACCTAGGAAAGTCAAAGTGGCTCAGAACAACTAAACACTAAACTGGTGATGGAGAAAAGTTTTTGCTTTCTTTTTTTCTGTAGAACCTGAGAACACCTTACAGAATTCTTATAAGGGTGAGAAAGCAGAAAAGAATTCTTTGACTACATAATAAATAATAATAATAATAATAATAATAATAATAATAATAATAATAATAATAATAACTTTCCATATCTCCTCTACATTTATGTAGAAACTTTTTGAGACACAAAATGTCCCTTAAGATGGTTCAATTAGAAACAAAATAGACAAATATTATTTACAGTATGGTAGGATTATGGAAGGAGCTATGAGCCTTTAAGCAGTTTCAAACTAACATGTGTCCTTTGTGGACCAGAGAGAAAAGCAGATATGCAAGGATCTATAGCTGTCACTTAGCCCAGATTCTCTCCATCTCTCCTCCAGGATCGTGAAGAAGATAGTAACTGAACTTAATATCCCCCTCTAAAACCAAATTGACCCAGATAGAAAAAGAAAGGCAAAAGAAAATAGAATGTTCGATGAATAGTGCTTAAATTATAAATTGATTATATTTTAAATAGATTGTGACTGAGATATCTTGAATGAATAAATTTAGATTTTTTTTATTCCAGGAATAGACATAGGTACTCATTTATTCATAGAGCTAGTTGAGTTCAGAAAAAAATTGTACAAACATTTTAAATTTGTTACACTATGAAGTAGTCTTATGAAACTCTGAAAAGGGTTAATGTACTCATATGTATCATAAAGAGAAATGAGAGAATGTTAAGTTGATAATTATATACTCCTCGGGGAACATGCAGCTACTGAATATAGATATGTGTTTCCAGAACTACAATAGAAATTCTTCTTTTAAAAATATGATTTTTTAATCACAGAACTGACTTTTGGTGATAATTAATATGCATTTTCACTAAAGAAAATAATTTCAAATCTAAGACTTGCTATAAATGTATATTCTGTGAAATCTAGACTTGAACAGGAACAAGCTAAGTTCCAACTCTGTGTGAAATGATTATGCTCTACGGTATCTCATGAAATAGATCTGTGCTTCAGTTTCTTCATTTGTTAAACAGAAAACAAAAATTTTTCCTACCCCATAATTATTGTGGAACCAAATGATGGTAAATGTGAAAGCAATTCCAAACTTCAAAACCCTTTAAAGATGTGTATCAGGAAAATAAAAGGGGGGGGCTGGAGCGATAGCACAGCGGGTAGGGCATTTGCCTTGCATGCGGCCGACCCGGGTTCTAATCCCAGCACCCCATATGGTCCCCTGAGCACTGCCAGGAGTAATTCCTGAGTGAAGAGCCAGGAAACCCCTGTGCATTTCCGGGTGTGACCCAAAAACAAAAACAAAAAAAAAAATGTGTATCAGGTCACAACACTCAAAACAATAGCAATTATAGAGTAATTTACTATGTGGCCATGTTCACTTATAAAATTACTTATGAAAGGTCAAATATGATGCCTAAACACGTGCTTAAATATATATACCATAGTGGAATTATCCTACTTGTTCTGTCTCTCTGTAGAATTATGACTAATACATATTTTAAGAAAACATTTATAAAATATTAAAGAAAACGGAGAAAGTACTGAATTCATTGATAGTAAAAATGTCAGTTCTTGGCCAGGGATAAATGTCAGCAGTAGAGTATTTCACCAGTATATGCAAGGCCATATTTTTAAGCCCTGCCACTACAAAAATATATAAGTAAATAATATATTTATTTTCCCTAAATATTCTATAGATAGATATATAACTTATATTAATGTATATTAATATAATATACATTAATGTAATATAATATAATATACATTAATATAAGTTATATATCTATCTATAGAATATTAATATTAAATATTAATATACATTAATATAAGTTATATATTTATTAATATAAGTTATATATTTAATATAAGTTAATATATTAAAAATATATTAACTTAAAAGAATATTCCAGTCTATTTTTCTTTCTTTTCCTCGATTTTCTATTTCGTCCTTTTCCTCCTTTTCTATTTCATTCTTTCTTAGTTTTACCCTTCTCTTCTCATTTTAACCCATATTCCCCTTTATTTATTTTCTTTCTTTGTTATAACTTAGGTACACAAGACAAGCAATTTATTTAATAAACGTTAGAGAGAGAGAGAGAGATTAGTATACTGGAGGTTGGGACAGGTTAACTTCTTTCACATAACTATTACCAAAAATGTATAAACTCTTATAGATATACAATAAGATATCATATAAGGTGCATTTCGGAGCCGGAATGGGCTGAATTTTCCCGTCTCCTGCCCTTCAGCGTCCTGGCAGTCACATCCATGTTCTGCCTCGGGTGCCAGTTAAACGCATTAACGGCCATGACCCAGAGACTCATAAATGAAATCTCAGAAAAAAGCAGCACGCTGCAGAGATATCTCTGGACCCCAATTATTTAAAATTTTTGAATTACAGGAACACATCACTGCTTTTGTAACCATACAACCTTTCATATTATTCATAGAAGCAATGAATAGGATATAAGCAATATAAAATAAATTATTTAGCATCTACCTGTGGGCAGTCTTGAGTGGTGGTGGGAAAATTCGAAATAATGGTGATTGGAAGGTATAATGGTGGTGGGATTGGGGGTGAAATATTGAATGTAATCAATTATCGTGAACAACTTTATGAAAATAAAATTGAAAAATTTTAGAAAGTAATGTGCATTTAAAAACATGTTAAAATATCCCAATTATCTTGGGACAGAGTTCTGAAATTTTACACTAAAGCAACAAATTATAAAGGATATCTTCAATAAATTATTTTCTCTGTCACTGTATCACTGTCATCCCAATGATCAACAATTTTCTCAAGCGGGCACCAGTAATGTCTCCATTCATCCTAGCCCTGAGATTTTAGCAGCCTCTCTACTCATTCTTCCCAGCGGTGCCACAGTGGAGGCTCTTTCAGGGTAACATAAGTGAAAAGAGTAAAATACATCATGAGAAAGTTATTTTTAGCACATAAGGTAGGGGAAAAAACACTATTCATATTTATTTCTTCTTGAGTAAGTTTTAGTAGTTTATGTCTTTTGTGATATTTTAAAATCTAAATTGTTTAATTATTGGCTGTTAAAAAATTTGTAATGCTGCTCATAAAATTTTCTCATTTCAACATCTGTAGACACTGTAGCAATCTCATTCTTTTAATTTGGATTTTTTTTGGCTCCCCCCACCTTTTTTTTTTTTGTACAATACTGTTACTGGTAGGGTTTTATAGGTATATTGTTTCAATACCATAGTCTCTCATCAGAGTTCCCAATTCTCATCCTCACCATGCTTTCAGTTCCCTCTGCTCTTTTTACCAGTCAATTTCTCCATCCCTTCCCTCAATAAACTCAGCTCTGTAGACCAGAACTTAGGTTTTATTGACTTTGGGTATTTGTTATTTCCTCACTGCTTGTTTACATCCTATATATAAAAGATATCATTCTCTCTATATATATCCCTATCCTTCTGACTAACTTCACTCAAAATGATATTCTCCAGTTTCATCATGTAGCAGTAAACTGCCTGATTTTTTAAAAAGAGATTAGTATAACATTATGTGTATATATCATAGTTTCTTTATAAAATTATCTGTGTTTGCACACATTTTCCCCAGATTTGACCTATTGTGAATAGTACTATAATTATTATATGAGTGTAAATATCTCTTCTGTAAAGACTATTAGGTCCTTGGGGTAAATACCATGAAGCATAATTGCTGGTTAATATGGAAGTTCAAGTCTAGTTGTTTTAATATCTTCTGGGAAGTTTCTGTTTATCTCATGACTCAAATTTTTATGGGGTTGATTTCCCTATCTTGTTCAGGTTTACACGTGATTTATAGTTTTTGGATATTAACTCTTTGTCAGTTGAGAGTGGGAAAATAATTTCTTCCAGTTTGGGGAGTATCATTTTATTCTGGTGCTTGTTACTTTTGCGGTGTAGAAGATTCTTAGTTTGATACAGACCCATTTATTTATCTTCACTTTTGTTTTCTTGGCATGGATTCGGGTCTGATATCAAATCTTTAATCCATTTTGAGTTGAATTTTGTATATGATGTGAGAAAGATATCTTGGCTCATTTTAAAAAGGTGACCGGCTAGTTTTCCAGACACCATTTGTTACATAGGCTTTCCCTCCTCCACTTAATATTCTTCTGCTTTGCCAAAGATTAATTGTCCATATAGTTGAGGGTTTTTCTCTGGGGGTCTGATTTCTACTTCATTGGTCTAAAAGTTTATCTTTATCCAGTACTACACTGTTATGAATTCTACAACTTTATTGCATAATTTAAAGTTGGGAAAAGAGAAGTCCTTCATCTTCTTTAGTCTAGGATTGCTTCAGATATTCAGGGTTTATTATTACTCCATTAATATTTCAGCAGCATTTGGTCTGCCTTTTAAAGTTTCATGGATACTTTTATGGGAACTGCATTGAGGTAGTATTGTTCTTTTTATGGCAATACTCATTTATGAACAGGGGATGTGTTTCCATTTCCTTTTATCTTCTTTATTTTTGTGTGCTTTATGGTTTTAACTTTCATTTCTTTTATAAAGTAATACCAAAGTACTTGGCTTCTGGGGGGGCGTAATTATGAATGAGACTTTTTAAAAAAAATCTTCTCTTCTGTTTCATTCTTTGTATGTAAAAATGCCATAGAACTGAGTTCTGATATTGTTTAAGTTTATTGTTTCTGGGAATTATATTTTTCAACATTTTTTTTGTAGAGACTTTAGAGTTTTCTAAATATATGATATTGTCATCTTCAAATATTGGTAGTTTGATTTCTTCTTTTCCAATCAAGATGCCCTTAATATGTCTTTCTTTCCTCATTGCTATGACAAAAAGTTTTGATAATATTAGATTGAATAATTGTGGTGAGAGTGGTTAACCTTATCTTGTGTTGATCCTAAAAGAAGGACTTACATATTTTTATTATTGTTCATTATGGGTCTATGGTAAATGGTTTTAACATATTGAGGAAATTTTCTTATACCCCCATTTTATCAAAAGTTTACTTTTATTTGTCACGAATGGATCTTGTCAAAATTTTCTCTGCATATATTAATATTTTTATTTTTATTGATATGCTTTATTGATTATACAAATTGGTTTGCATATATGAAACCGTTCTTGTATCCCTGATAAAAATCCTACTTGACTACGGTGTATGAACTTTTCAATATATTGTTAAATTCAGTCTACTAAAATATGTTGAGGATCTTAGCAACTATATACATCAGGGTTATATGTCTATAATTTACTTTTCTAAAGATATCTCTGCTTTTGGTTTCAAGTAATGTTGCTCCATAGAAACTATTCGAGAGGATTCCTGGTTTTTAGACTTTCTAGAAGAGTCTGAAAAACACTGGGGCTAGTTTTCTTTATGAATTTGGAAGAACTTATAAGCAAATCTATCTGGGATTGGACTTTTGTTTTGGGAAAGACTTTTGACTATGTTTCAATTTCTCTGATGGTATTTGATTGTTCTTATACTTTACTCTTAATTCAGACTTGTGAAGTTATGGAAGTAAAAAATCAATCCTGCTTCAGGGTTTAAAGATTTTCATAGAAATCCCTGACCTCTGTAGTAAAGTTGATTCCGAGGTATTTAATTTTCTGAGACACAATTGTGAATGGGTTTTTTTTTCTTTAAATTAATGTTTTATTATAAAATTCCAAGTAGTAAAACAGAAAATACCATATTTTTATATATATTTTATAATATTGGCCTTTTTCCCCTATTTTTTTTTAATTTATTTATTTTTAATTAGAGAATCACCGTGAGGGTACAGTTACAGATTTATACACTTTTGTGCTTATACTTCCCTCATACAAAGTTTGGGAACCCATCCCTTCACCAGTGCCCATTCTCCACCACCTGTAAACCCAGTGTCCCTCCCACCCTCCCCAATCCCATCTCCCCCCCACCCCACCCTGCCACTGTGGCAAGGCATTCCCTTCTGTTTTCTCTCTCTAATTAGCTGTTGTGGTTTGCAATAAAGGTGTTGAGTGGCCGCTGTGCTCAGTCTCTAGCCCTCATTCAGCCCGCAACTCCCTTCCCCCACATGGCCTTCGACTACAATGTAGTTGGTGATCGCTTCTCTGAGTTGACCTTTTCCCGGAACGTGAGGCCAGCCTCGAAGCCATGGAGTCAACCTCAGGGGTTGTTTTTTAATAACAATTTCTTCTCTTTCTTTATTTGTATACAGGAAAGCCATGGACTTTGGAGTAGTGATTTTGTAACCTGTCACTTTACTATAAAAATCTATTGTTTCTAAGAGGTTATTTTGTACAGTCTTTAGGAATTTCTAAATATAGTATCATCTCATCTGCATATATTGGTAGCTTAATTTCTTCCTTTCCTACTTGGATGCCATTGGAATCTTTTTCTTGTCTAACTGCTATGGCAAGTAAAGCCAGTACTATTTTGAATAGAAGTAGTGAGAGTGGGTACCCTTGTCTTGTGCCTGATCTCTAAGAGGAAAGGTTTTTAGTTTTTCCCCATTGAGAATAATGCTTGCTGTAGATTTGTGGTAGATGGCTTTGATTATATTGAAGAAAGTTCCTTAAACTCCCATTTTGCTGAGTTTTTATCATGCATTTGTGCTGTATCTTGTCAAATGTTTTCTTTGCATCTATTGATATGATCATATGTTTTTTACCTTTTAATTTAATGACATGGTATATTATGTTGGTTTACTGCAGATGTTAAGCCACTCTTGCATCCTTGGGATGAATTCTACTTAGTAATGGTGTATTGTAGAATAACATAGCCTCAGGTAGTTTAGGCTTATTGGGTTACTCCTGTTATGGTGCTCCCATTCCTCTGTGTTTATTTGTAGCTTCTTTCTTAGTGTTCTGTTGACTTGTAAATGTTTTTCTCTTCAATTCCTTGAGTCCTTTGCATAGTTTATTCAGAGCAATGTTCTTTTCGTATGGACACAGGAAGACTTAGCAAATGCTATACTTTTGTAACCTGGGAGTCATTTGACTACATGATATTTTCCTCTTGGGCATTTGTTCTCTTGACCTCAGCTGCGCTTACTTCCTAGCACTCCCAAAAGCAGGGTCCTGACAAGGGACGAGACGGACCCAGGGCAAGCGATGAGTTGTGTGCTACCCTGGCATCGAGATGGGCCTGGCCAAAGTGCCTGATGCTTAACTATAAGTTAAGCGCTTGATCATGGACAAATGTTGTCATGATCCAAACAGTGATAACTACATTTGGACCCTGCTAGGGTGAGGAATGATTAATCTGGCCTGAGTGCTGTAGTCTGAGTCTGTGGAAAGATGTTGCCAAGAGAGCTGCCTTGTAAGCCTCAATGTATCTCTTGCTATGTCCATACAAAAATAACTAGTATTAAGATGTTAATGAGTGTTTGGAATGGGGAGAGGAGAAAAAACCCTTAAGAGGTATCTTGCAGTCAGGAAGGGCTTTGGAATGCCCCTAGGTTGTGTTCCCTTTAAACCTGACAGCCCTCAGGAAGGGCTTTCTTATGTTGATTTTGCTACCTGGCAGTGTGTAACCTAGGGGCAAGTGCAAGAGAGAAAAAAGGGAGGAGAGAGATAAGAGAGGACTGCAGTAGATTCAGAGAGAGGATGGAGCGAGGAGTGCAGAGATGGGAAAGATGGAAGATTGAATAAATGGTAACTAATCAGCAACCAGCTTGGTCCTCGTTCTTCCTTCACCTGTCCTTGGCCAATGGCTGTCCAGATCCAGCCCATACACAGCAGTTCCAGAGCATCAAACGCGGGTGGTGAGACAGAGCCGCCCAGAGAGCCCGTGAATGCACACGCTCTTCGGCGTGCTTTAGTTTTTTACAATATACATATATATATATATATATTATTTTATTGAATCACCATGTGGAAAATTACAATGCTTTCAGGCTTAAGTCTCAGTTATACAATGCTGAAACACTCATCCCTTCACCAGTGCACATATTCCACCACCAAAAAAACCCCAGTATACCTCCCATCCCTTCAGTGGGACCTCTTCAAAGACTTGAAAGAATTCACTAATAAATCTAACTGGGCCTGAAAATATAATCCAATACTTCATTAAAAAGATTATACACCAGCTAAACTACTTTTGGTGTATAATCTTTTAATGAATTATTGGACTATATTTGCAGGCTCAGTTGGATTTATTAGTGAATTCTTTCAAGTCTTTGAAGAGGCCCCACTGACAATCCTTCTCATGCCTTTCCTGGGAACTGAAGATACAGAAACATTCCCAAACAGTTACTATGAAGCAGTATCAGCTGAATAACAAAACATACAGAAACACCACACACACATGAAGAGGATTAGAGACCGATATCCCTGAAAACACAAATGCAAAGATCTTCAACAAAATACTAGCAAATATTCTTTTCTTGTTTCCTAATGAAATCCAGAGTTGCTATAATTTATCTTTTAACAAAGCTTTGGCTGTATGGTATATGTTCTGGTATGTGGTATATTCATTCTCATTTGTTTCTGAAAATCTTTTGATTTCTTCTCTAGTTTTCTCTTTGACCTATTTGCTAATTATTTAACAGTGAGTTTTTTACTTCCAAATGTTTGCATTTATAACCCATTTCTGTTGTGATTAATTTCTGTTTTCAAATCCTCCTGGTATCAAATGTTCACTTGTATTACTTGTCATCACATTGATCTTTGATTTGCTCGAGCGGGCATCAGCAATGTCTTCATTTGTCCCTGTCTCCAATGGTATCTGCTCTCTCCAGGAACACGAATAGCCCCAAACCATTCATTCAGGGTTTTGACGAAGAAGTCTGACCATCTCGTAGGTGGGTGGTCATGCAGTCTTTTGATGTCACATGTAATCCAGTCAGTAACATCTCTAGTTCAGTGGTGGTCTATTAATAGACCACATGTCCGACCCATCTGATTTTTGATGTCTTGGCAAACGAGATAGCACTCCTGATTCTTGATCGACGACAGAGGTTGGAATTCAGGATTCCATCTCTCACTTGAGTGAAATGTGATATTCCAAGCATAGCTCTTTCAATTCCTCTATGGGATACCCTAATAGCATTCTCATCCTGTTTGCATAGGGCCCAGGTCTCTGAGGCGTATGTTAGTACAGGAAGAGTGGTAGAGTCTAAAAGATATGCCTGGAGCCAGAGGTTCTTCATCCTCTTAGTCACTTCCTTGATGCTCTTGAAGGCCTTCCATGCTGCTCTCTTCCTCCTGAGCAGTTCTGGAACCAAGTCATTCCTCATGTTGAGTTCTCAACCCAAGTATACATAGCTGCTGTATTTGGAGATGTTCATTCCTTTAAGAACAAATGGAACGTCAGGGACTAGTTTGTTTTTCATAAACATTGTTTTGCTGAGTTTCAGCTGCAGTCCAATATTTCCACACTTGAGGTCGAAGTCGGCCAGCATTTATGCCGCTTGGCTAATGTTTGGTGTTATTAGAAAGGTGTCATTAGCGAAGCAGAAGTGGTGTAGTTGCCGACCGTCTATCTTCACTCCCATTCCTTCCCATTCCATTCATTGCATGACATTCTCGAGGGTGGCACTGAAGAATTTTGGTGAAATGGTATCACCCTGTAGAATCCCTCTCATCAGATCAGTACACTTCCTTGTATAAAGGTGAGATCCTGGTGGTGAATCCATTATACAGCTTGCAGAGGACCTTGATGTACTAAGTTTGCACACCCTGTTTGGCTAGGGCTTCGATAACCACTTCAGTTTCAACAGAATCAAAGGCCTTCTTTAAATCGATGAACGTTAGACAGAGTGGCATCTTGAATTCTCTCGAAACTTCAATGAGGTTGGTCACTGTGTAGATATGGTCAATTGTGCTGAATCCTATTTGGAACCCGGCTTGCTCACACGGTTGTCCTTTGTCTAGTGTTCTGTCTATTCTATTCAGGATTATTCAAGTGAACAACTTGTAGACAAGAGACAACAGGCAGATTAGGTGATAGTTGGCAATGTTGTGAATGTCTCCCATCTTGTTAAACAGAATGGTCCTGCTAGGTTTCCACTGGGACAGAACCTTGCATATGGACAGGTAGTGTGTGAAGAGCCGAGCCAGTGTATTGACAAGTACTGGCAACAGATTCTTCAGGTGTTCAGGTCTGACCTTGTGTGGACCAGGCGCTGTCTGTGTCTTTACCAACTAAATGGCATGTTGGATTTCAGAAGGGAGGATGTTGGGTATGACATATCCATCCTATGGAATTTGGTATGTGGGCAGGTGGAGATGGCTGTCGAAGAGATCTGAGTAGAAGTCTTGAATAATCCTCTCCATTGCCCTTCTGGAAGATGTGATAGATCCACCATGATATCGGAGGGAGATATCTTGGTCTTGTAGTTGGCGAAGGACAGGCGAGCATTGCAAATACTCTTCCTGGCTTCTGCCTCTTTAAGGTCATCATGTTTGGTCCATTACCTACTTTTAGCATGCATTTCCCACCCAGGCTGATTCCTCAAGTCATCATTTTCTTAGTGATCCCTTCTCTATTCATCTGCCTTCTCCCCTCTACTCATGAAGCAGGCTTCCAGCTATGGGGCAATCCTCCTGGCCCCTGGTATATGATATTTCAATAGCAGTCCCATTACCAATGTCCCCTTCCTCCACCCAGGCCCCAGGTTCCCTCAACCTCCCAGTCCACACCTTTTTGCAGGAGTATTACAAATTTGTTTCATATTACTTGCTCCAACAAAACTTAAGGGAAAGTCAATTAGAAGTTATTGATTGCCATATGATTTTAAACTATGTAAATAAAGAAATTCAAATAATTTAATATAATATAGTATGCTATATATTAATTTTTTTCAAATAATGGTTTTTTTATGCCTATGGAATACCCAAAAGACTTATAGGGGCAAAAATTGAATGTTTGCCCCTATAATTGAAGGTGGCGATAAGGCTTCTGTTTACATATCTGAGACTAATATGAAAAATACTGGATAAAACTCTTAATGCAAGGTAGCCCAGGGAGGCTAAATAGAAAGAAGGTAGACATATACAAAAATGTAATTCTGGAGATTTACATTTAAATGTATAGTAAGATGGAGAAGAGAGATCAATGGTTGCCAGATACTAAAAATGCACCAGAAGTGATTCTTTGTCAAAAAGTAATTTTAATGAATATAGAACATCATCCTTTGGATCCAGGGTCTGTTTTTTTTTTTTTTAAATGCCACAGCAACAGGAAGCAATGCTCTGCAGAGAAGGTAATCATTAGAGGGATATGGCCAGGATCTGGAATGTGAGTGGGGGCCATGGTACAGGTTGCAGGGATGCTGGTCTTTTCGCTGCAGGTAGCTATGAAGAGCACAGGTGTCCTGCCTGGACATAGGATCAGAAATCTGGGTCCATGGCAACTGTGAGTCATGATGTGTTATTTGGGGGCCCCCGGGGGAAATGACCTCATGGCCTCAGTTTCCTCACATGTAATTAGGAGACTCACACCAGTGGGTCACCCAGCCTTTAGAATACCAGTGCTGTAAGGGTTAAAGGAGTTCGGGAATGTTGCAGAGGGTCTAGCTGGTTCCACCGTTAGTGGCTTTCCCAAGGGGCAGGAGGACACAATTCCGTGTCACTGACTCATGGATGTTATCCATTCAGTCCAGACTCTGAGATGGGGATTGTGTCCTAGTACCCATTTGACTAGAAAGGCGGTGGTAGGCAGAGTCTCCCAGAGCTGCTTCAGAACCGGTACCCACCAACACTGAGCTGTGGTGGGAGTCCCCACCCATTGTTGTATCGACTTGAAATGCTTCTCCAGTTGCTTGGGCTGCACCTGCTGGCCTCTCTTGCCGAGGGTCAGCCAAGACTGCATGGCTGCCAGCCTGCCTGTCTTGGTCTCACCCAGGATGGGGCTGTGAAGACCTTATCCGGGCTTTTCTGATCTTTTAATGAGACATAGTACATATGCATTCATGTCACATATATCTAGCATGCTGGAGTGATAGCACAGCGGGTAGGGCGTTTTGCCTTGCACGCGGCTGACCTCAGTTTGATTCCTCCATCCCTCTTGGAGAGCCTGGCAAGCTACCGAGAGTATCCCGCCCACATGGCAGACTTGGCAAACTACCCTTGGCGTATTCAATATATCAAAAACAGTAACAAGTCTCACGATGGAGACGTTACTGGTGGCCGCTCGAGCAAATCAAAGAGCAACAGGATAACAGTGATACAGTGATAGAGCAAGAGGTGAGGAAAGTCCCACGGAATCCAGAACTCAGGACTTCATCTTCTGGAAGGGAGCATAAAATGAGGCTCTCATAACCATGCTGCTGGACTCCACACTAGAGGCTGTTTTCACTCGGGGGGCCCCAGAGGGGGGTGGGTGAGAGCCTGCCCCACCCCAAGGGACCCAGCCCCAGCAGCTGACCTTCACAACCCAGCACATCATAAGACACTTCCTATTTATTGTCCATAAAAAGGGAAATATATATATTTTATATATATTTATATTTTATATATACTTATATTTATATTTTATATTTATATATATATATATATATTTGCCTCTCTGAGACCCCAGCAAGCTACCCAGAGTATCCCGTCCCCACAGAAGAGCCTGGCAAGCTCCCCGTGGCATATTCGATATGCCAAAGCCAGTAACAATAACAGGTCTCATTCCCCTGACCCTGAAAGAGCCTCCAATCATTGGGAAAGACAAGTAAGGAGAGGCTGCTAAAATCTCAGGTCTGGGAAGAATGGAGACGTTACTGGTGCCTGCTCGAGTAAATCAATGAATAATGGGATGACAGTGATGATAGTGATAGTATGCTGCCTATTCTCATTTACATAGCTAAGTTTTCAACTCTGGTATCTAAAATATATCGCATTATACTTTATTTTGTATTGAACCTTACTGTGATAATTCCCAAGTCTCCCCTATCATAAATAAAACTTCAAAAATATTCTGTGCTAATATATTTTAGAGTTTTTATGAATTAGGCAAAAACTACAAATGTACAATTTAGTAAGAGTGAAGAGAATTAATAAAATTGAAATGGGAAAATAAATACGTTTTTAAAAGTACAAAGTGTTTATTTTTAAGAAAGGGTTTGTTGGTTATATCAAAAAATACTATCTCATAGATACTACTTCTTAAGTGTCTGCATTAGTTAGCAAATGATTGCAATGAAAATCTTTGGATATAAAAAACTAATCAGACACAGAACAATAAATATTAAGGAGACATTCCTTCACTTTTGAAAATATATAAACCCCCTTTGCAATCTAGGAGTAACTATACCTTCTTTAATCTTGTAGTGGATAGCCATATGTAGTGCTATATTGAATGTCACATTTTAGGAAGTTTCTCCTATCCTTTAAAGAAGCTCATTTAATTTTTTTTTTTTCAAAACTGGTTTCATGGCTATGAATTCGCTGAGTGGTTGACTATCCAAAAAGCTCTGTACTTTCCTTCAAATCTAAATGATATTCAAGCTGTAAAAAGTATTTTTGGTTAGGTGTTCATTTCAATGAGATTTTCTACTAAATCCCTTAATTTTCTTCTGACATATAGAGTTTCATTTGATAGTTTTTCTGTACATTTTACGGACTTTCCTTTGTATTTAAGTTTTTTTCTTGATCTTGCTGAGAATAGCACATATTTAAGCATTGTGAAGCATACTTTAGATTTTGTTGGTCACATGGTGATTAGTTCAAGGACTAGTATTTACTTCAGCAATATCAATAAAACCCTGCATAGTTTTGGCAGAAATTCATGTGTCCTTACCTATTGAAGTTAAGGGGTCCAGAACTGCCAGAACTGCCACAAACATCAATACACAAGAGGGGAAAATGGCTGTAAATGAATTCAATTTAAAGAGAAAAAATAATCCTCATAGGGGAAGATAAAATAGATTTTGAAGACAATGTTTGATCCTTATCTCCAGTGATGTCTGAGCCATATTGTTACTAAGCTATTAAGTTACTCCCCAACAGATATCTTTGGACTGTATTTTCTGTAACTGGCATCTAAATAATTCCTAATTATTTATAATGTTTTAGTGGAAAAGCTTCCTAGATTCTAAAAATAAAATGGTTCAGTATGAAAAGTAAGAGGGCTTGAACAATAGCACAGCAGGTAGGGCATTTGCCTTGCATGTGGTAAACCCGGGTTCAGTTCCTCTGTCCCTCTCAGAGAGCCCAGTAAGCTACCGAGAGTATCTCGCCCGAACGGCAGAGCCTGGCAAGAGACCCATGGCATATTTGATATGCCAAAAACAGTAACAAGTCTCACAATGGAGGTATTACTGGTGCCCACTTGAGCAAATCAGTGAGCAATGGGGTGACAGTGACAGTGACAGAGAATGAAAAGAAAAAATAACTGAATAAATATAAAGAGAAGTAATATTAAACTGAGAAATACTTTAAAAAACAGGTAAGAGAAATTTGAAATATAAACCAAAGAACATATGGTAAGAAGCATTAAAATGTCCTTAATAATAGATCTACTGATTTGGCCCATGGTTATGGACATTCTACAGGAGAAAACCATTTGAAAAACAGAAATAGTTTTTAACGGTGATGTTGTGCAAAGTCCATGACTAGAAATAGTGGCTAAAAAGGATGATAATATGTATAGTGTTGGTAAAAACTTGACATAGATTCAGAGAAGAATCTAGAACAAATTATAGAATAATTTTGAGAATATAGAATGGAAACTGGTGACCACTAAAGCAGAATAACATCTAGATGGAAATATTAGGACAAAACAAGTCTGAAACTTTATACATTATTTATATGAGTAAGTTAGAGCTATGAGATCTTCAAATCAGTATTAAAAGATGGTTTTATAATTGAATGATGTGGACCAAGTACTGGTCCAGAAAAGCAGAACAATAAAATTCAAACTCTTGATTAATGGTCACTGGAAGTATACTTTTGGATTTGCACCTATATCTTTTCCATTTCGGAACTTTGTCACAGCCTAGAAAATATAGATGACTTATTTATTAATGGGTACAGCGGTTGGGCGTTCGCCTTTCATGCTGCCGACCTGAGTTCGATTCCTCCACCCCTCTCAGAGAGCCCGGCAAGCTACCAAGAGTATCAAGCCCAAGTGGCAGAGCCTGGCAAGCTACCCATGCGTATTGGATATGCTAAAAACAGTAACAATAAGTCTCTCAATGAGAGACATTACTGGTGTCTGCTCAAACAAATCGATTTATTAATATCCAAAGACAGTATATAAAAAGGCCAGGAGGATTGCCCCATAGCTGGAAGACTGTTTCATGAGTGGAGGGGAGAAGGCAGATGGAATAGAGAAGGGATCACTAAGAAAATGATGGTTGGAGGAACCAGCTGGGATGGGAGATGTATGCTGAAAGTAGATAATGGACCAAACATGATGACCTCTCAGTGTCTGTGTTGCAAGCCGTAATGCCCAAAAGTGGAGAGAGAGTATGGGGAATATTGTCTGCCATGGAGACAGGGGGAGGGTTGGAGAAGGGGGTATACCTGGGATATTGGTAGTGGGGCATGTGCACTGGTGTAGGGATGGGTGTTTGATCATTGTGTGATTGTAACCCAAACATGAAAGCTTGTAACTATCTCACGATGATTAAATAAAACCTCTTAAAAATAAAATTAAAAAAAAGTAATAAAAAAATCTTCAATTAGATAGAAAATATTATGGTAAGCAGAGTTAAGGCAAGAATAATGTCTACTCCTTCCTAACAATCACTAAGGACCAGATCTGCTGTTGAAAATGCTCCACATTATCAGTACAACAAATGTTCACATAAAATATATGTTCACACAGATACATATTTTGATAACTCAAGGGAAATCACAAAATTTATTGAAAATAATCATGTCCGAAAGCCAAAAGTTAAACTTTCTTTTTTTTTCTTTCCTTTTTTTTAATTTACATTTTTTTATTGAGTCACCATGTGGAAAGTTACAAAGTTTTCAGGTTTAAGTCTCAGTTATACAATGCTCGAACACCCATCCCTTCACCAGTGCACATATTCCACCACCAAGAATCCCAGAATAGCTCCACCCCGAACCCCCACACCCCTAGCCCCCCACACCCCTAGCCCCCCTACCCTTAGCCCCCCACCTGTGTAACTAATAAATTTCAATTTACTTTCACTTTGATTGCATTCAATATTTCAACAAAACTCACTATTATTGTTTGGAAAGTCTCTCCCCTAAAGTCGGACCTGCTGAAAAGGAAGCATTAGATAATTTGTTTTCCATTGCTGAGAATGAAGAGGTATGAGGTCGAGTGACCATACTTAGCAGCCTCTCGGTTTTGGGTTTCTGTATTTTAGTATTTTAGTAACTAAGTCCAGAGAGATATCTGCCAGAAGTTGCATCGTTGCCAACTTGTACTTCTCAGTTACATTATATTCCACATATGAGTGCAATCTTTCTATGTCTGTCTCTTTCTTTCTGACTCATTTCACTCAACATGATACTTTCCATGTTGATCCATTTATATGCAAATTTCATGACTTCATGTTTTCTGACAGCTACGTAGTATTCCATTGTGTAGATGTACCAGAGTTTCTTTAACCAGTCATCTGTTTTGGGGCACTCTGGTTTTTTCCAGATTCTGGCTATTGTAAACATTGCTGCAATGAACATAAAAATACAGATGCCAAATCTACTGTACCTTTTTGCCTCTCCGGGATATATTCCCAGGAGTTATATTGCTGGGTCAAATGGAAGCTCAATTTCTAACTTTTTGAGAATCGTCCATATTGTTTTCCAAAAGGGCTGAACCAGTCGGCATTCCCACCAGCAGTGAAGAAGAGTCCCTTTCTCCCCGCATCCATGCCAACACCGGTTGTTTTTGATTTTTGGGATGTGGGCCAGTCTCTGTGGTGTAAAATGATATCTCATGGTTGTTTTGATCTGCATCTCCCTGATGATTAGTGATGTTGAACATTTTCTCATGTGCATCTTAGCCATTCGGATTTCTTCTTTGGAAAAGTTTCTGTTCAATTCATCAGCCCATTTTTTGATCGGGTTGGCAGTTTTCTTCTTGTGGAGTTCAACCAGTGCATTGTATATCCTTGTTATCAACCCTTTATCGGATGGGTACTACGTAAATCTCCTTTCTCATTCTGTAGGTTGTCTTTGTACTTTGGTCACTGTTTCTCTTGAGGTGCAGAAGCTTCTTAGTTTGAGATAGTCCCATTTATTTATCTCTGTTTTCACTTGCTTGGCCAGTGGCGTGTCAGCTTTGAAGATACCTTTGGATTCAATGTCCTAGAGGGTTTTGCCGACCTTGTCTTCAATGTACCTTAGGGATTCTGGTCTGATGTTGAGGTCTTTAATCCATTTTGATCTGACTTTTGTACATGGTGATAGGTGGAGGTCTAAGCCCATTTTTTTGCATGTAGCTGTCCAGTTTTGCCAGCACAATTTGTTAAACATGCTTTCCTTGCTCCACTTCACCTTTCTTGCTCCCTTATAAAAGATTAGATGGTCATATATTTGGGGGGATGTGTCAGAGTATTCAACCCTGTTCCATTGGTCTGCCGCTCTGCCTTTGTTCCAATACCAAGCTGTTTTAATGACTACCGCTTTGTAGTAGAGTTGGAAGTTGGGGAGGTTGATTCCACCCATTTTCTTTTTCCCAATAATTGCTTTAGGTATTTGTGGGGGCTTATTGTTCCATATGAATTTCAGGAGAGCTTGTTCCATTTATTTGAAGAATGACAAGGGTATCCCTATAGGGATCACATTGAATTTGTACAATGCTTTTGGGAGAGTGCCATTTTGACAATATTAACTCTTCCAATCCATGAGCAAGGGATATTTTTACATTTCTTCATGTCTTCTTTTATTTCCTGAAGTAGCGTTTTGTAGTTTTCATTATACAAGTCCTTTACCTCCTTAGTTAAGCTGATTCTGAGGTATTTGATTTTTTTTTAATTTAAATTTTATTGCATCACCATGTGGAGGGTTACATAGTTCTCAGGATTATGTCAGTTATACAATATTCAAACACCTTTCCCTTCACCAGTGCCCATATTCCATCACCAACCACCCCATTATACCTCCCGCCCCCTCCCGCCCCCCCAGTCCCCGCCCTTGTAAGTGATAAGTTTCACTTCGTTTACGCTTTATCTTGGTTACATTCCATGTTTCAACACATAACTCACTATTGTTGCTAGGGCTTCCCCCCCAAAAGAAAAGACAGTCCTACTGTCAAGGAAGCATTCGATAGCTCTCCATTGCTGAGAATGGAGAGATATTAAGTCCCACTGTTTGTTACATAACTTTTCTATTTTTTTCCCCTTGTCCCGTGCCACTGAGTTCACGCCTGTTTAGTAATCACCACGCTGCCTGACAAAAGGAAAAAAAAAATGTAAAAGATGGTTATTTCCCATCATCAGCCGGCGCGGGGCTCTGGCTTAGTTGATAGTCCGGTAGAATGTCTGCCAGCAGTTTCTGGAACCAAAAGTAATACGCTGGTATCGGCCCCGGCTCGAGATTCCACCAGCGTCCTGCTGTTCCAAGTACATAATAATTTATTCCCTTGTATCCCATTCCCACGCCACCAGGTCCGTGTCAGCTTAATGGACATCATACTATGGTTAACGCCACACCGCGTTTCTTCCCGAGAAAGAAGGATATTTCTTCTCAGCCGGCGTGGGGATATGGCTTAGTTCAGTCTATAGAGATGGCTACCACTTTGATTGTCTTCAATATTTCAGCAAAAGACTTACTATTCTTGTTAGGATTTCCCACCAAAGTCCGACCCGTTAAAAAGGAACCATTTCATATTGGTGATGATTAAATGACAATAGGTTTCTTCCTTCCTGAGATATGCTTGCAGAGCTATAAATTTTCCCCTTCAAACGGCTTTAGCTGCGTCCCACAGGTTCTGGTAGCTCGTGTCTTCATTCTCATTTTTTTCCAGGTACCTTTTTATTTTCTCCTTGATTTCCTTCCTGACCCACTCATTGTTCAACATCGAGCTATTTAATTTCCAGGTGTTTGATTTATTTTTCTGCATCTGTCCATGATTAACTTCTATTTTCAGTGCATCATGGTCTGAAAAAATAGCTGGTACAATGTCTATTTTGTTGATTCTGTTGAGGTATGTTGCGTGGCCCAGCGCATGGTCTATTCTGGAAAATGTTCCATGTGCACTGGAAAAGAATGTGTATTCTCTTTTTTTTGGATATAGAGCCCTGTATAGAGCTATTAGCCCTCTCTCTTCTATTTCTTCCTTCAAAGCCAGTATTTCCTTGGTGAGTTTTAATCTTCTTGATCTTTCCAGAGGTGATAGGGCGGTGTTGAAGTTTCCAACTACTATTGTGTGGCCCACAATGTCCTTCTTAAGGTCTGTTAGCAGCTGTTGTAGGTATTTAGCTGGCCCCTCATTGGGTGCATACACGTTTAGGAGTGTGATTTCTTCCTGCTGTACATATCCCTTGATTAATAAAAAGTGGCCTTCACTATCCCTTCTAATATTTTTCAACCTGAAGTCTATGTTGTCTGATACTAGTAAAGCCACCCCAGCTTTTTTGAGGGAGTTGTTTGCTTGCAGAATTGTTTTCCATCCTTTGACTTTGAGTCTGTGTTTTTTCTGGCTATTCAGATTTGTTTCTTGCAGGCAGCAGAATGTTGGTTTGAGTCTCTGAATCCATTTTGCCAGTCTGTGTCTCTTAATTGGTGAATTAAGACCATTGACATTGAGAGAGATTATTGTCATAGGGTTTTGTGCCATGTTTCTGTAAATGTTTCTTGTGCTTGTAGAGCTTTTTCTTGTCTTATAGTAGCCCCTTTAGACCTTCTTTTAGGTTTGGTTTAGAGTCTATGAAGTTCCTAAGTTGTTGTTTATCCACAAAATAGTGTATAATTCCTTTGAGTTTGAACGAGAGTTTGGCCGGATAAAGTATTCTTGGTGAGGCATTCATTTCACTGAGTTTTTTCACTATATCCCACCACTGCCTTCGAGCTTGAAGGGTTTCCTCTGATAGGTCTGCTGTGAACCTAAGGTGTGCTCCATTGTATGTGATTTCCCTCTTTGACCCTGCAGCTTGCATTAATGTGTCTCTATCTGTTCAGTCCATCATCCTAACTATGATATCTTGGAGTTTTTCTGTTAGGGTCTCTTTTACCTGGTACCCTTCTGGCTCCTTGAATCTGGATGTCTGCATTGCCCAGCTCTGGGAACTTTTCAGCAATGATTTTTTTGACTGTGGCTTTTTCACTGGAGTTGGTTCCCTGTCCTTCTTGTACTCCAATGATTCTAATGTTGTTCCTCTTGAATTCATCCCCTAGGACTCTAATTCTCCCTAGAGATATTTTGAGGTCTCTCCCCATTGATTGTTGTTGCCTGTAGGCTGCCTGGAGCTGATCTTCAAGCTCACTGATTCTGTCCTCTGCTGCAGTCATTCTATTGTTGAGGGCACCCACTGAGATTTTTAATTCATCTACTGAATCCTTTATTTGTGACATTTCCTTTTGTAGGTTTTTTTCTTTCTGTTCTCATTTCTTCCCGTAATTTCTCAGCTGTCTGTTGTATCGTTTCTCTCAGGTCCTCCTTTAATGTAACGAATGCCTTGTCAAACTTTCTATTGAGTTGATTGAACATCTTGAGGATTTCACCTCTGAATTCTTTATCGAAGAGCTCCAGTTTGTAGGTAAGGCCTACTGATGCATCAAGACTCTTTTCTTCGTCCTCCCCTTGTGGCAGGGATTTGCGCTGTTTCCTCATATTGTTGTGGTAGTATGGAAGAAGGACTTTGAAGTTCACCTCTGGTTGTGAAAAAGGATTCTGAATGGGCTTGGTCAGTGGTGATCAATTTCTTCTGTACCTCCTCTAGAACATGTCCCTCTCTGATGTTTCTCTATTCTTTATGTGAAACTTCAAGCAATACTTTTTGAGAGTGAGGTCCTTTAGCTTTGGCTTGAATAGCTGCTTATATTCATTGGTAGTTTTCAAAATTTGGAATTAGCTAGGAACTTATTTAGGAAGTATTTTAAGGCCCTCTAAGATGATAATCAGGGATATGGCTGATGAATATTGAGAAGTACCAAATAAATGCTTGGTATTTGAAAAAAAAATAACTGCGGGCGCGTAAGCGGCGCTGCTCTGGAGGAGGCCACGCCCACTTTGTTGAGGCCATGCCCACTAACACAATGTGGCTGGGTGACCTCTGGGGGTGGGGAGGTGCAGGCACAGATGGGATGGCACCCGTTCAGTCCACTAACCTGCAAAAGGGCCAAAAGTTAAACTTTAAGTCACAACAGACACCAAAAAATGTTGCCACGTGCTTATGATCCTCTTTAAATAAATTATATAAAATAAAATAGACAAAGTAATATACCTGTACATAAGTTCATAAGTAGGAAGACAATAAATATAAATGGGTGCCTGAAATAGACAATAATGAAAAGTAACAATATACTTAAAGTATTTTGGATATTGGTTTACTTAAATCTCAACAACCATCAAGAGAATGATGTAAGCAATCCCACTGAATCACCTTTGCAACAGTATGTATAGATCTTAAAGCTGTAGTTTACGAAAAACTTTTACATTATTGAGCAAATTCAGACTCATTTAACTAGAAAGTGAGTCATATATTTATGATAATATATAAGCTTAAAGGAAGAAATACATTGGGTGAACACAGGTGCATTCTCTAAGAATGGGGAAGGTCTTTACATAGAAATGTTCAAGTTTCTCTACCATAACCCAGAATTTTTATAACGTTCTGTGTTCAGTTATTACACACTACATTTAGAAATATTTTTAAACTAATTAAGTCTTTACAGGGAGAAATGGAACAATGGGGAGATTAATTAAGTGATTTGTCCAGTTACATTAGGTGTTGATAAAGATGACACTGAAACTTATTTCTCAGAATTTCCAGTTAAAAAAGAAGATTTTCCACTATCATAGACCATTAGGAAAAATAAACTTTAGTCAACAGCAGTATAAGTACCTAAAGCTACCTCTGAACTTATTAGTAAATTGAGTACATGATTAAGAAAAATAAGTTCTTTTTTTAAAAAAAAATAACTATAGTCAGCATAGTAGAATTACTATGTAGTATAATTTACATAGTAGAATTTAAAAAAAACTAGAGTCAACATAGTAGAATTACAAGTGTTTAAGTTTGTAGTACTAAAGATTTTGCACACTTGCTGGTACTGAAATGCCCGTTACCCTTCATTCTATCTATTCTTTGTCACTGCTGGTCTGACTTTTCTTTACTTTCACTCAATCTCTCCATTACTTATTGATGACCAGTTCTGGTTTTGAATCATACTGTTTTCCTCTTAGCTACCTTCCATGTGCTCCAGACTCCCCAGCTATGCTCTTGTGTTACAACAAACCTAATCATTATCCTTCCTCTTCCCCTAACCTCGTATTCTTAGATCTGTAATCTGGTGCCCAGGGTCTATCAATTGATAATTTCCATACTCTTGATTTGTTTCTCAATATACCACAGATGAGTGATATCATCTTGTAGTTCCTCTTCTGCCTCTTGCTTAATTTCACCTAGAGTTTTCATATATTAGCCAAAACTACATTTAAAGATTTAACTGTAAATGGTAAATAACCAAGTTCTATGCTAACTTCTCATTTTATTTTATAAGTATAGAATTTTTAATCAGTATATCTGAATTAAGGATTTCTCAGTATATGATTGAATCATTTGGTACTTTTTATTGCTGCCTCTGGAAGTCTACATGATCAGAACACTTTTTGACAGTACCTAAAGCTGTCGGACTGTTATCCCTCTGACGCCATTTCTAGGAAGTCAGCCTTTGAGATGTGCTCCTTAGTGTGGGAGCAGGAGCAGCTGATTGGGAAGTAGTGAAGCCATGGCGCAAAACACACCCACTCAATTGTCTTCCTGCTTCTGAACATCAGCTGTTGAGCGGGGGAATGAAGCCAGAATTATCACCAGCTGTTTTCCAAGCTGTTTTGGCAGAAAGTCATAGAACTCCCAAGGCATAGTCTTGAGTAATGTTAGTGGAACTGAAGATACATCTCCACAAATATACAGTACAGATTAGAAGTAAATGTACCCCGTCTCTTTATCTTCCAATCTCTACACCAAAAAGTCTTTTCAAGTCTTTTGAACCAAATTTTACAATCTAATATTTGCAGTAGTCGCTAACACTTTAATCATTTTATTATCAATGTCTTCATAAATTTTGGAATTTTTTAAAAAATAAACTCAGACCAACTGGAATTGATTTTGACATGAGATGCCTCAAAAGAGACAAGGAGTCAAAATAGGAGCCAAAACAGTTGAAATCAAACCAGCTGATTTTTTTTTCTTTTGGAAGCTCTAGTATATAATACAAAGAAAAATTGTTTTGAATTTGACCACAAAGAAATTATCCCAAGCAAAAAGTGAACTGAGGTGTCAGATTTCAGAGTCATTTGCCAGAGTTGGCTCTGTGTTTATAGTTTTAAGATAGGAGTGTTGGCAGGATTACAGTATAGTGGATATCCTTGGTTTCCAACTGTAGTCAACTAAAAACATTGTATTTACTTTGATGGTCTGAGTATGTGTTCACCTCCATCAACATCTCCTCTTCCCCAACATCACAATAATCTCCAAAGGAAATAGTTAAATTGATCATTGCTCAGTTTTTAAAAAGTCGTATAAAAATATAAATCCTATAATATTTTATAACAAAGAACACTTGGAAATAAAAGTACTTAATTTTGTGTGTCTGTGTGTCTGTGTGTGTGTGTGTCTGTCTGTCTGTCTGTTGGTCTGTATCAGGTTGGGAGAGCTCTTAAATGTGCTCAAGAGGATCAAGGGCCCCACTCGATATTCTCAGCCAATCAGGTATTTGGTCTAGCAAAAGGGTCTGAAGATGTAATGCCGGTTGGATCCTGTTGTACTGAAGATACCCCAGTTACTCCTGAAGTGTTAGGGGCCTCCTTGATGAATATGTGTGCCAGGTATCTAAACAAAGCACTAAAGCAAGCCAGGCAAGTGCTCTAACTGCTGTCCTGACAAACAGGCTCAAGAAAAGTGTGTTTAATGAAAGTTCATGGAGAAAAGAACGCCAATAAAGAAAAATGCAAATACACCAAAAGTTTCCTGAGAAATCAGAACTAAGAGAAATGTTAGTAACTCCCAAATTATTTTCTTTTGAGGGCTTTTCCAAAAAGGATTCAAGATATCTCACATGTTTTAGTGCATGAATATTTTCTTGCCAAATCTAACTTGAAATATTATATTCTAAATATACATGTCACATAATCATGAATATCCTTTCCCTTACTTGAATGAGGCCTGGCCAAACATTTTCCTGGCAGTTATTATTATGTCTATAAGAATATACCAGGATACTATGAGCTAGCCAAAAAATTAGTAGGCTAACTGCCACATATAAATATAAAAAATTCTTATTTGGTCAATATTAACAGACTTTACAAAACAGATTGCACAAAGTAGGCTGTACCTGATATAAGCCCTTCACAAGCATTTCCAGAGAGAAAACAACAACAACAACAACATTTCAACTGGAAAAGTACCACTATAAAGTTCATTTACGTCTTTATCTAATGAGGAAGAAGAAATAAAATTATGAAAAAATAAAGAGTAATACTATGTTCATCTGTGTTAGAAACAAATTTGTGTTTCATTAAACAAGAACACTTGCTATCACTATGCTCATTTATTTACGAATGTTGGTATTCCATATCCAAGTATTTTGTTTTCAATTGCCTTGTAAGTCACTGAAGAAGTTAGGAAGTTCAACATATTATTAGGTGTAAGATAATATTGGTTTGTCCTTTCAGCCTTACCACAAGGAGCTTAGGTTTATTGGGTTACTCCCATCACACTGCTCCCATTTCTCTGTGTTTATTTGTAACCTCTTTCTTTGTTCTCTTCTTCCCCCAGCCTGTCAATCACTTTTATCTCCTAATCAGACTCTGTTAATTTGTAAATATTGCCTTTTTCTTCTCCTTAAGTCCTTTGCATAGTTAATTCAAAGCAATGTCCTTTTTGTATAGACACAGGAAGACAGTTAATGCTATACTTTTTTAACTTGGAAATTAGTTGACTCTGAATGATATTTACTCTTGGGCATCTGTTTTTTTGACTTAAGCCTCAGCTGCCCTTACTTTCTAACACCCCAAAAGCAGGATTCCGAAAAAGGACTGGATGGACCCAGGGCAAGTTGTGAGCTACCCTGGCATCAAAATGGGTCTGGCCAAAGCACCATAATACTTAACTATAAGTTAAGAGCATGTTAATGAACGAATTCTGTCATGGTCCAAAAAGTAACATCTAGATTAAGACCCTGCTAGGATTAGGAAGGATTAATCTGGCCTGAGCACTGTAGTCTGAGATCTATAGTGAGATGTCCCCAGGAGAGCCACCCTACCAGCTCAATGTACCTTTTGCAGTGTCCATACAAAATAATATTAAGAAGTAGGATTAAGATGTTAATTAAGATGTTAATTAAGTTATTGGACTAAGGAGAAGAGAAACACCCATAAGTGATATTTCTGCCCTTAAGACTGATCAACAATCAGGAAGGGGTTTTGATATGTTCATTGTGCTGTGATATGTGCTAATATGGTATGTTGATTAGGGGTGTGGTTGCTACCCCCAAAATGGGGAGTAAGGGAGAGACTAGAGAGATATCAGGCAGGAGGAGAGCGAAGAGATGAGCAGGAGAGACAGGAGCTGATGGGAAAGGGACAGTGTGAGGCTACACTGAGGGAGTTTAGTGAGACTGGAACAGGTATGTGGGGAGAAAGAAATAAATGGCAACTGATCACCAACCAGCTTGGCCCTCAATTCCTCCTTTGTCTGCCCATGGCATTGGCCATCCTGGGTGGGAAAGCAGCATGAGACCACAGAACGCAGGTGGCGAGAGAGAGAGCAGAAGGGATCTCCCTAGCCACCCAGAGATTACACAGTTAGAAACTTTGACACCCTCACCTTGTTCCTAATAAGAATGAGGAAGCATTTAACTGAATTACATATGTTGTCTGCTGCCAGGTATTTACAGAAACCACTCATCAAGTTTAGGAAGTTTCTTTTCAGTCATACTTTAAAGAGAATTCTTTTGTTTTGCTTTGTTTTGTTTTGTCTGTTTTTGGCTTTAATGTCAGATGAGGGCACAGAATTATTAACGTCAGTGTCCATTGAAATGGTCATTCTGTTTTCTTTTTTAGCTTATCAAAATCATGAATTAAATTGTTTTTAGAATGTAAATGCAGCTTTTTTACTTAGAGCACAAACCTATTTGGTGAGGATTCCGTTCCTTTCATATATTGTTGGATTTAACTTGATCATACTCCTAAGGGATCTTACCTTAGAGTCATTTTTTAAATGTTTGCTTGGTTTGTTGGTTCATATTAAAAACTTTATTTTTAAAGTAGTTTTAGGTTTATAATAAGTCAGATGAAGATACAGGGGATGTAACTGGGATGTAACACATGTTCTCAGTCTTGCATAACCTTTTTCCATTATTAATATCACATCAAAATGGTAATTTATTTTTTACCAAGGATGGTCCTACATTAGCACATTGTAGACACACCAATTTCCCAGTTAATCTGTTTTGTTTGCTTTTTAGGTCACACTCAGCAATGCTCAGGGGTTACTGCTGGTTCTACATTCAGGAATTACTCCTAGTGGTGCTTGGGGGACCATATGGGATGCTGGGGATTGAACCTAGGTTGGCTGCATGCAAAAGCAAATGCCCTACCTGCTGTACTATTGCTCTGGCCCCTGAAGTTTCACTCTGGATTTTGTGCGTTCAGTGAGTTTGAACAAACATATACTGACATGTTTTTATATCTTGTCTACCTAGTAACCTCTAGTATTTTTATTACCTTCATAGTTTTGAATTTCCAAGAATGTTAAATAGTTAAAACCATATAGTATTTTTATTCGATTTTATTCTTTTCTATTTTATTATTTTCTTTACTAATATTGTATTTAACTTTCCTCCATGTGTTTTCACAGCTTGAAGTCTTTATTTATTATTAATGACGAGTAACTAAGTAGCACCATTATCTTGGTATATTCGTTCATTTACCTATTGGAGAACATGTATGTGGCACTGTAGCACTATTGTCCCATTGTTCATTGATTTGCTTGAGCAGGCATCAGTAATGTCTCCATTGTGAGACTTGCTGTTACTGTTTTGGGCATATCAAATACGCCACAGGTAACTTGTCAAGCTCTGCCCTGAGGGTGGGATACTCTCAGCAGCTTGCCAGTCTCTTCAAGAGAGACAGAGAAATCAAACCTGGCTTGGCTGCTTGCAAGGCAAACGTCTTACCTGTTGTGCTATTTATTGCTCCAGTCCAGAGAACATGTATAGCTTGTGCAATTTTAGCATTATGAATACATTTGCTGTAACTATTTGTTTCAGATTATTCTGTGGCCCTGTTCAACATCATCTAGAAAATACTAAAGAAGATAAATGATAGATTATATGTGGTTACACACACACACACACTTGTGTATGTATGTGTATATATTTCATATATATGTATATATACATACATATATAGATATAGATATAGATATAGATATACTTGTTTTTGTGTTTGTGTGCCAAACTCAGCTCTAGGACTAACTTAGCTCCACAATTAATGCTATATTTTGCACAATATTTTGCATGTTATACTTTATTTTCACTTTATATGTGACAAAGCAAACTATTCAACCACTGATAAACTCCACAGACTGTTTCATCTTTCCCTCTGGGTCTTTTCCTAGACTTAAATGTAGCTTCCTTACAAATAGTGGTGATCAATACTTAGTTGAAAATCTGTTCTTTCACTCTGAAGCTCTCTTCTCTCCACTACTCTGCTCAAGGTCCAACTCTGTTCATCAGGCCAAACTGTTTTATCAACCTTGGGATCTTGAGAGATTGTTTTACCCTCTGCTGCAGTCCTACTCATGAACTAGGGGAATTTCTGTTAAGACGAGTTGACAGGAGTCACTCTCCTGAATTGCTGGCTTTCCATACCTGTTATTTTTTCTATATTTCTCCACAAAAGTTATCTGTTCTTTTTTCAGTTGTTTAAATCACAAAGATAAATTTCAGCACCGTTACTCTGCATCAAAGATTCTTAACAGCCTTTAAAATATTTAACAGTTTCATAATATTCAAACCAAAATGAATATGGTCAAAATGACCCTTTCTAGTACCTCTTTTCACTTAAAATGTACTCTAGGAAAAGAAGATTTTTTAAAAAAGCTTTTGAAACTATAAATTCACAAAATAAATCTCATCTAATATCCCTTTACAAATGCTTAAATCTTCTCCAGGTATACTTCTAAGTATATTTGTCCTTTAAATAAAACCAAATCTTGAAAAAACAGTAGTACAAAATAAGCACTGAACTTAAAAAAAATTATCTGCTATTTCTGATATTTCTTTGAGACCATTAAATCATGCAATTTTTAGCTGTAAAATATGTTATATCAGTCTATTCCAATTTTGATTCATAGCTAATTGTAATATCTACAAAATAGTGTTATAAATAATTATATATAACTGTGACTATATGAAAACCAATTATCAAGTAATAACTAAACTCATTTTCATAAGAAAAATATTAGTTTTAATAATCATCTATCCTATAAATTTAAATGAGAAGTGGACATAACAAAGGTCTTTGAGTATGTTAACATTTACAAGGAGCTTAAATGTCCAGTTTTCAATGTTGAACAAGTTTTATAAATAATAAGATGCAAGAATCTTTTAATTTCCAATTAAAATTGTTTATATTATTACAGACAATAAGTATTAAATCATTATTATTGTTTTAATCCTATGCTTTTCCAAATATAAATTTTTTATTTGCCAAATGATAGATGATCTTGGTTTAAGATGCACTGTCTCTTGATATAATAATAGGTAATAGATGGACAGAGGTAGATAGACATATGTCAGTTATAGAGACTCATATTTCACTCTAAAACTTATACTACTATCAGTTAAGACACGAAAAATCTAGTTTATAATAAATCTAGTTTAAGATAAGTTGGCCATAATAACACTAAAAAGTGCTATTTCATTGCTCCAAGACCACAGAAAAATGTAGCCCTTTTACGTATTGATTTAAACAATTCTACATAAATATTTATATTTGAAGAATAAAGTTTAAAAGACCAGAGAGGATTGTTTCTGTAAATTGATGAGATAGTATTCATAATATAGTCAATATTTTATTCTAAATTACCGCCATTTCATAATAGTTAAGTATTAAGTATATGACCATAACTAAGTATTTGGGTTCCAGCAAGTTTGCTATGCTATCTGCCTTTCAGTAAAAGAATAATTAGCCTTTAAATACTCTAGTAAAATGTTCTTTACATTAGGGTACAAAGAGATAGTACAGGGGTGCAGGCACTTGCCTTGTTGTTATGTGCTGACTCTGATTTGATCGTTGGATTCCATCCCCAGTGCCCTCTGTGCTTCAGCAAGCACCACCAGAAGTCACCTCTGAACACAGCTGAGAGTATACCATGAGCACGGATGGGTGTGGCCCAAACCAAAAATAATAATACTAAAAAAAACTAATAAAAATTCCCTTACATATTTGAATTATAGTGTTCCAAGAGGACTGGAGCGATAGCACAGCAGGTAGGGTGTTTGCCTTGCACGCAGCCAACCGGGGGTCAATTCCTCTGTCCTCTCAGAGAGCCCAGCAAGTTACTGAAAGTATCCCACCCACATGGCAGAGCCCGGCAAGCTACCCTTGGTATATTGGATATGCCAAAAATAGTAACAAAAAAAGTAACAACAAAAAGTCTCACAATGGAGATGTTACTGGTGCCCGCTTGAGCAAATTCATAAACAACAGGACAACAGTGCTACTGTGCTACAGTGTTCCAAGAGCACTTAGCTAATTCTTATCTCTTACTAATTTTAAAGTGCATATAGTAACATAATTTAGACTTAAATTCATTTTCAAACTGTAAATACTTCAGGTGCTCTTTGCATCTGGAAATTATGGTCATAATTTTTTCTTTGTGCTGGTGATAGCAGGACTGTTCAAAACTACTCTAACTCTTGATTAAGTCTGTGGCTTCAATGGGAAGCAAGTCGAATATCCTAGGGAAACAAACTCAAGTATCCTATACCAAGCACAATAGCATGTTTTCTGGTTGACTGTAAGCAAAAGAAACAAAAATAGTATTGATGGTTCTGGATTAGTCAAGAATAACTTTGAAACATTTTTTATAATTTATTGTAATAATGTAGGATTGAATAAAATTCTGCATATGATTTTTTTCAAATTTACTTGTCTTGAAAATCTGTGCATTATGTCAAACTCTCCAGCACTCAATATTCTCACCCCGTCTCTCCTGTGAAAAATCACTTCTGTATCTATCTTCTTTGACCCCTTTTACTTAGATCTAATCTGACCGACCCCAATTAAATGCTTCATGCTTCTACTTCTATGGTTTCAGTGATGCACTGGAGTGGGACATCTATAAAAATTTTTGACAATAACTCACAGTACACTTTAATCAATAAAAACTAAACACACACACACAAAAGGAAGGAGCTGCTTCCTTTTTTCTCTGTGCAAGATTATTCTTAGATGTATTACATGGGACTTTAAGTTAATATTTAGTCTGCTGAATCCTGATCTGTTGCAGCATTGACATACCTATCTTAATATATAATACAAAGGAGTGAAATTAAATTAATTCTGAGAACATCCAATGAACATCAAGAGTCCTAGACTTATATAGACTAGAATAAAACACTTTATCCTCAATTTAATTCTCATTGCCCAGCCATCAAATATGAGTGTTTTCCAAGGAACAAATTTGATGATTTTATTTCTTCAGAACTGTCCAAGTAGTTTTATATCTTTAGATTCAGCAATTCCATGTATAAAGATATCACACACACATCAAAAAAAAAATAGAAGACAATAGCAGTAAGTTAGAGACATATATCACACAGATAATTGTAGATCATTGTAATTAGTTGCTTTAATGTATTTCTCACTTGCAAATCAAATCTGGCTACCATAATAAGGATAGTGGAAGGGTAAATGAAGAAGTTAAGAGACCTGTGGAAAAAAAATCAATGTGTTCTCTGAAAACAATGATTATGGAACAATGTCAGAAGAGGACATTGTTCTCTATAGTTGGTATAGTTGGTTAGAATATGAACTTTAAAAAATATATTTCACATAAATTTTTAAGTGAAGAAAGTTCAAAAGGACTTCAATATAAATGAATTTAATGTATCAAATATTTATCCACATATCCATGCTGATATCCAACTTTATATACTTATTTTGATTTTCGAAGCTGACTACACTTGCTTTTCAAAATCAGTACATTTTTCCTAAAATCCTTGGCACGTGTATTATAAAGTTAAATGTTTAAAAATATAATCTTCTTTTAAGGTAAAAATTATAAGGCTCAAAATATTAAGTGCACCATTCAGCCAAATTATTACATACTGAATACAACTATTTACCAATACATAACTCCAGGAATTTCTTAATATTCCTTCCTAGATATTCACTATACTCTTGCCAAAATCAACCATCATCCTATCTTTGACTAAATTTACTTTTAATTTTTAAAATTTTATTACTGTTAAAATAATATAGTCAAAATAATGATTATTTTTATGTGTAAAGTTATACTATCTTCACCACCGCAAAAATGCCCAAGATCCTCCACAACTATCTTTGTCTCATTCACTTCTCATCTGCATTTTTATCTTTCCCTGGAACAATTTAAAATCTCAATTCTTCAATAAAAGATCAAGGATTTAACTTCATTCAACAGTGTTTTATTTCCTTGTTTTGTTTCTCTTATATACCACAGATTGTGCGATCATCTGTTATTTGCTCTTCTCCTTCATTTATTTCACTTAACATGATCATTTCCAGGTCCATACCAGTTGTAGCAAATAGTAAGATTTCATCTATTCTTGCAGCACTGTAATAGTCCATTATGTACATATACCACAACTTTTTTTCTCCAGTCATACATCATTAAGCATTTGGGATTTTTCATACCCTTGCTATTGGATTCAAAGTTACATTAAACATAGGAGTTCATACATCTATTTGATCTATTGTTTTTGTGTTCATGAGATTAATGTCAAGAAGTAGGATAGAAATTAATATAAAGGAAATAACACTGCATGTACTTATATTCTTATATTCTATAAGAGCACAAGGTTATTTTTATTTAATACATCTGTATTCTTACATATACCAGCATTTCTTCCTGTTAAGTGCTAAATTATATAAAAACAACAGGGCATATTATAGTTTGAATGCACTAAGGATAGAATGTTACTAAACATTTTATACACATGTTTTTATCGGTATCACGGTCATAATCATCCTGTTGCTCATCGATATGCTCGAGTGGGCACCAATAACGTGTCCATTGTGAGACCTGTTGTTACTGTTTTTGGCATATACAGTATGCCACTGGTAGTTTGCCAGGCTCTGTCATATTGACAGAATACTCTCAATACTCTCAGTAGATTGCCGGGCTCTTTGAGAGGGGTGGAGAATCGAACGTGGGTCAGCCATGTGCAAGGCAAATTCCCTCAAGGCAAATGTTCCTCAAGCACCAGCAAGTTTAATTTCTTAACGATGAAACAGGATTAAACCTTGAGCATCAGTAAATAAGATGTGGCTTAAACTCTCTTCTACCCACCCCCACCCCCCAAGAACCAAATATAGCACATGAATTTCAGTTACTCTAAATCCTTTCCAATATTTGTGGTATAAATCTTTAGCCTTCTTATAGGTCCATAAAAGTATTTCCATCTTAAGATGGAAACTTTAGCCACCTTACAAGTCCATAAAGTTATCTCAGTTTGACTGAATGTCAATTTTTATACATTTATATTCCAGGTAGCTTTTCTTTATATTTTGTTTTTTAATAAATTAAGATTATTTGTTTGTTTGTTTTGAAGACACCCCTCCAGTGATCATGTCTTACTCCTGGTGGTACTCGGGGAACCATATATAAATACCAGGAATTGAAACCAGGTAGGCTGGATGCTAAGGCAAGCACCCTACCCACTATATTATCTTCTGGATCCAGAAGGTCATTTTTAAAAGTAATCTTTCCCAAAGCATTGAAGATCAAATAATAAAGCACTTCTTTCTCTCCTCCTTCCCCTTCTTTTCTTCTCCTCTCTTTTCTTGTTATATTAATTAGCAGTCAAAGAATGTACATCATCTGGTCATTTTTCACTAACAACCTAAAGTTTCTATATAGGGATCCAGAGAGATAGTTCAGGGAATAAGGAGCCTACTTTGCATCCTCTTTGATTCCTGAGTCAACATATGGTCTACTCTGCCAGAAGTGGCTTCTGAGCATCACCAGAAGAGTCCCCTGAAAAAAACCGGAAATGACCTTTGAGCACTGCCAGGTGTCACACTGCAAACTATTTTTTCATTTTTTTCCCTGTGTTCTGAAATACCTAAGAAAACACCAAATTCAGAATAATAACTCCACAAATAGTGTTTAATGAGAAATAAAACTGTGCCTACTCCAGATGGAGCCCCCCAGCGACCAAGAGCTTCCACAAGCAAGGCCCAGACATGAGGGTTCCAGGATTTAATCTCCATGTGACATGGCAGCAGAGGTGCCAAGCTGTCCCCCAGTACCCCACCCTCTCATTGGCCTGGCTGTCACCCCCACAATGTGCCTCTGGGTGCCATCTTAGACCACCAACAGCCCTGGTCCAGAGATGTCCAATTGAATCCCAAATGGATTAATTAGTGCTCTACAGAAACATCTCTGGAACTCAATCATTTACAATCTAAGATTCCAGAAGCAAGCAGCTGCAGTACGCAAGATATTCAAAGTGAACAATGGACAATAAATGATCTATCATCTGCCCCTGGCATGCAGGCTTGAGTGGCAGTGGAAAAATTAGGGTAAAACATAATGCCTAAAAGTAGAGAGAGTATTGGGAAAATTGCCTACCATGGAGGAAAGGTGGAGACCGGGATTGGGGGACAGATATATTGGGGAAACTGGGGTTTAAAGTGTGCACTGGTGGAGGGATGGGTGTTCAATCATTGTGCGGCTGAATCTCAAACATGAAAGCGTTGTAACTTTATTTCACGATGATTCAATTAAAAAAAAAGTAATGTGGAGTTCATGTCCAATTCAATTAGCTTAATCAATGGCTGAATTAAAAAAAAACAGTACTCCTACATTAAAAAAAATGAAAGATAAAACTGAAAATAAATTCTTGTGGATAAGCACAATATGTTACAATAAAATACCATACAGCAGTCAAATAAAATCAAGCATCTAAGAATTTAAGATGTAATGATCCAAGGATGTTACTCATTGGTAGAACCCATTCTCCAATGTCTAAAGCCTGGAGATCAAACCCAAGCAATGTTCCCCATTGCCATATATAATCCCTGACACTACAAGCAAGGCCCTGGTGAACAGCAGCAAAGTGTGCAAGCATTGCAATCATGTATGGAGCTCCTGGAGTGGCACAGCCTACTGTGTAAATACAATGATAAAAGAGTAAAACCACTGCACACTACAACAATGACAACAATAAAGGGGAGAAAAAGGGAGAAAAATAAATAAAGGGGAGAAAAAGGAAAAAAAGTAGAGTGTGTGAATAAACTGCAAATTTCTGAACTTTAATGAGAAGATTTTAGGGTGGTAAAATATTGTACTTAATACTCAAATAGTTACTTGGTACTATGCATTTGTTAAAACACAGAATTTTAGAGCAGAAAAATTTTTATCTTGATGCATGATAATTTTTAGAAAGTTATATATGAGGTCAGGGTAGCCCCAAATGGAATACAAATGTTGTGTTACAAAATAATCTAACTGTACAATGAGAAATTAGTGGTTACCAGAAGGAAAGGGGAGAAGATAATGTCCAAATTAGGTAAAGAGATCAACTGTATGTTAAATAACATAAATGGACTTTCTTGTGTTGTTATATGTAACATATACATATTTTTATTTATAATATTATACTTATACATAATGCCTTAACTCAATGTTACTTAATTATTTTTTATTTAAATGTGTGGGGCTAGAAAGATAATACAGTGGGTAAGAAATTGACCCTGGTTCAATCTCTAGCACCACATATCATCCCCTGAGTACCACCAGGAGTGATCCCTGAGCATAGTGCCAGAAGTAAGCCCTGAGAACAGAGCTGAGCTTAATTTTGTCAGGTATGGTCTCAAAATAAAATGAAAAACATAAAAATAAAATTAAAAATAAATGCATGAAACAACTTTTCTAATGTGGAGAGATAAAGTAAACTTATGATAACACACATACACAAACACACACACAAAATTAACAAGGATATTTAGAGAGAATCATTGAAAAAGCTACAGATTAATTCAAGATGAAATAATCTCACTCGCAGAAACAAATATCATGGATTATAATTCAAAGTATGAAATCAGTATTTTGGGGTTTTCTAATTACGTAAGTAAATAATCGAAAATGAGGGTGTATAGAAAAATCTATGTGGAATTTCAACACAGGTTTGGACGTAGAGGTGGAGAAGACACTAAATTTATAGAAAAACACTAATGATACCACCTCTGTCACATTATGAAGTGGTGATGTCATACTGATATTAGGCATCCTTGACGTGATATGAGGAAAACTAGTTTCTGTGGTCTTTCTCTCTCAAGAGCATAAACTCAGTCTAAATCTGAGATAAAATATTACAGAAATCCCAACAGAATGGCATTCTACAAAATACCTGATGGTAATTCTTCAAAATTATCAAAGTATCCTCGATATAGTTAAAACATTTACCACAAACCCAAAGCTACCATTTTACCATACTTGATGATAAAAAAAACTGAAAGTTTTCTTATAAGATAAAGCACAGACAAGATTGTCCACTCAGAAGATTATTTTTCAATGTAGTATTAGAAATTCTGGCCATAGCAAAAGATAAGCAAGAGATATTAAGGTCATCTAGATGCAAACAGAAGTCAAACTATTACTTATCTCAGATGACATGATACTATACTAATAAAACGTTAAAGACTACAAAAATAAAAACTCTAAAATCAATAAACTCAAATAATAAAGAGACAGGCTACAAAATTAGCATACAGAAATCCATGGCACTTATATATGAAAACAATCAAATAAATGACAGAATTCTTAAATTTCATTTACAATTTTACCCTCACAAAGTAAAACACCTAGGTATTAGTTTAACAAATTAGGCAAAAGACATATAAATAAAACTATAAAGCACTACAACAATAAATAAAATGTCCTTTCATTAAGAAATGGAAACACATCCCTTATTTATAGATTGGAAAGATTAACATTATAAAAATTACAATCTTATCCAAAACAATATATGGATTCAATGCATTTTTTTTACAAATGCATGACATTTTTAGTGATTTATTTTTCCTTTTTGGGTCACACCCAACATAGCTTGGGGGTTATTCCTGGCTGTACACTCAGGAATCATTCCTGGCAATACTCAGGGGAAAATATGGGATGCCAAAGAACAAGTTGGGTCAGTCGTGTGCAAGGCAAATGACCTAACCCGCTGTTACTATTGCTCTATATTCCAACTTATGACATTTTTAAAAAGACATATACCCAAAAGACATTCTACCAAAATATACATGGATTAATAATACCACTCCTCAAATAGCCAAAACAATCCTACGAATAAAAAAAAAAAACCTTTTTCTACCAACTTTCAAATATAAATTAGAATATATACCAATAAAAATACATACATAAAATGTTTATTAACAATTTTATCCTGAGTAAATTCAAACTATAATATGCCCTGTTGTTTTTATATAATTTAGCACTTAACAGGAAAGAAAGGCTGGTACATGTAACAATACAGATGGATTAAATAAAAATAACCTTGTGCTCTTATAGAATCTAGTGCATGCAGTGTTATTTCCTTTCTATTAAGTTCTATCCTACTTCTTGACATTAATCTCATGAACACAAAAACAGTCGATCAAATAGATGTATGAACTCCTATGTTTAATGTAACTTTGAATCCAATAGCAAGGGTATGAAAAATCCCAAATGCTTAATGATGTATGACTGGAGAAAAAGTTGTGGTACAGAATGGACTAGTACAATGCTACAAGAATAGATGAAATCTTACTGTTTGCTACAACTGGTATGGAACTGGAAATGATCATGGTAAGTGAAACAAAAGAGGGAGAACCAATCCTATGTGATTCATGAATGCAGAACCAGGAGGACTGCTGGTTGTGACACAAAATTAAAAAAAAAAATTAGAGAATAGTTTAGTCTCACCAGAACAATCCCACAATACAGAAAAGAATAAACCAGTACAACATTCTTTATTTTCTAACGATGATTGGAAGTTTAAAATCTGCAATGTGATGAATATTCCTGAAAAAGTACATCGAGTACAATCAAACTCTTAATATGATGCAAGTCTACTTCTTATGTTTTTTACTTTTTCAGTCACACCCACTGATGCTTAGGGGTTACTCCTGCAGTGCTGGGGAGATCATATGGGATGTCGAGGATCTAACTTGGGTCAGCCACATGCAAGGAAAATGCCCTGCCCACTGTACTATTGCTCTGGCCCCCCGAGTGTACTTCTAATGATCTTGAACAAACGCATTTGACTAACCAATAATTTTAAAAAACAGAACTATCTTTTTCTATTTCAATGAGTTTTTACAATTCACAGTTTTATCCAGGTTTGTCCTAGTACATAAGAACTCAATTGCTAGAGTATATACCTAGCATGTGCAATTTCTGAGTTCAGTTCATTACCTGAAGCCACATGACACCCAGAGCACTGAATCATTCATAGAAAATATTAAGAACTATTGAAATAAAAGTGATAACTTCAACTTGAGTGTTTGGTGTTTTCATATTAACTAGTAGAAAATCAGCAAATTTTCTGCTTTTGGTAACTTGAGGTGAATAACGTGAAATGACAATGGCCAATCACATGTTTGAAATTCTATCACACAGGTTTTTAATATTTGCTTCCACTTTGATGTTCACAAAAGTGTCATTTGAAAATGTCTGTTTTTCTGGCATGGCATATCATCAATTGTCCAAGAAACATATCCAATTATACATTCTGCAGTGCTTATCATTTATCTTCTTTTCTGTTCAACTATTAACAAAGAAGTGATTTAAACTGCTTAGTCTCTCCTTAAAATGGGATGCAAGATTTAAAGCCCCAGGGTATGTTTTTGCCAATGCACACTGTTTAGCTCACTGGGAAAATTACAATATGTAATTTTAAAAATATTTGAATATTCATCTCTATTTAAACCTACACATATATGTATGTATGTATGTATATATATACATATATATGTGTGTATGTATGTGTGTGTGTTTAATTTTCAGAAAAAGAAAATATGGAAAAGTTTATTGGAGGCCGGAGCGATAGTACAGCGAGTAGGGCATTTGCCTTGCAGGTGGCCGACCTGGATTCGGTCCCTGGCATCCCATATGGCCGCCCTAGCACCGCTAAGAGTAATTCCTGAGTGCAGAGCCAGGAGTATCACCTGTGCATCGCTGGGTGTGACCCAAAAAGAAAAAAAAATTATTAAAAGAAAATTCTCAGCATTTCACATATAAGTGTTATAAGATTAAAGGTTTAAAACTGTACTTTTAGACTGAATATAGTTGAATAGTTTAATATTGGTAATTCAGTTTTACTGATTAAAGAATGAGAAAAATAGTATACAAATAAAAAGTAATAATTAAAAAATTTTATCTTAGAAACAGACTTATAAGCAATAGGAATGGTATTTAAAATTACACTGTAGGGGCTGGAGTGATAGCACAGCGGGTGGGGCGTTTGCCTTGCACGCTGCCGATCTGGGTTCGATTCCCAGCATCCTATATGGTTCCCTGAGCACCGCCAGGGATAATTCCTGAGTGCAATGCCAGGAGTAACCCCTGTGTATCGCGTGGGTGTGACCCAAAAAGCAAAAAAAATAAATAAATAAAATTACACTGTAGGTTATAAAATATTCCGTCATTTCCCATAATTTTGGTTATAAATAACATATGTTTACAAATCCTTTACCAAATCTTGCTGCTTAGATCCAAGAGGATACCACCATTATGCTCCCTTCCAAACCAATCATTACAGTTCCTTCTATAGACCAAAAATTTCTTCAAGTATACGAACAACACCTTTTTCTCTAAAAGTGAAATGCTCACAATTTTTACCTAGAGAGGAGTGGATATATAAATTTCTGTTAAAAATAAGCAGGCTCAAAGTTTCTTGGCTTTTTGAAGTGTTTACTACTATTGTTTATAAAATTTAAACATTAAAATCTTCCTCTACCCAGCCACCACCATTCTCCAAGCCTCTCTCAAGACACTTGGGCCGAACCTCATGCATGAGTGAAGCACCAGCCCACAGAACCAGGTAAAGCAGAACCTTGTGACCTTGGACTCCAGGCTCAATGGGACCCAGAAACAAGATCCTCTGCCTGCATCCTCCAAACTCCAGCATACCAGGGATCAAATCCAGACGACCCACCCTACTGGCACCAGATAAATACCTCATTGGTTGACCTCCACTGCCTCCACTACCCAGCCACCGCCTCACTCCAGGCCACATTCCGGACACACCATAAGACACGTAATACCCATTTTTCATAATTCCCACACCATATTTGATGGGGTTCAAATATGGTGTGAACCATGGGAACACCTGTAAAGGTGAGTGGAGGCCACCCTAAAAGCCTCCATCCTTCTCAGAGAGCCCGGCAAGCTACCAAGAGTAGCCCGCCCAAAGGACAGAACCTGGCAGGCTACCCGTGGTATATTTGATATGCCAAAAACAATAACCACAATGGGCCTCATTTGACTGACAGCGAAAGAGCCCTCAATATGGCAGATTAAGAAAGATGAGAAAGGAGAGGCCGAAAAAAATCTCAGGGACAAACTAGAATGCCAAAACGAAGGACTGAAATGACTGTCTGTACTTTCAACGCACGTATGCTGGCATCAGAAGCATCCATTGAGGACCTGATGATGCAAGCGCAGAAGATCAAGTACAACATCATTGGTCTGACCGAAATGAGAAGGCATCGACCACATCACACCATTTTCGACACTGGAGAAGAACTGCTCCTCGGAACATATGACAACAAAGGTGTTGGTGACGTCGGTGTCTTTGTCAACACAAACTTGGCCATGAGCATTGATTCATTCAAATGCCTAACAACCTGAATTGGACGATTATGTTTGAATAGGTGTGGCTTTCTGCCGGGAGTTTCTATCTTTATCATCTACGCACCAACATCCAACTATGGTGAAGAAGAAATTGAGAAGTTCTATATAGAGCTGGAGAAGTTCTATAAAGAAGAACACACCTTCTACAAATCATTGTTGGTGGTTTTGATGCCAAGATAGAACTGAGAAGGTTGCCTGTAGAACTCTATATTGGGACCGACCCACAGCCTAGAATGGAATGAACAGGATGAGAGACAGTCTGAGTTCATCATGTCGACCAAGACTATCCATGGTAACTCACAGTTCCAGAAGGCAGAATCTAAACGTTGGACATGGGAGTCTCCTGGTGGACAGTTACACAACGAAACTGACTACATCATATTTAGTCGAAGTTTTTGCCTGACCTATATTGCTCTTGTCCCCAAATTCCAAATGGGATTGGATCACCGTCTCCTTCGTGCAAAATTCTACTTCACAGCGTAGGGAGAAAGGACTGCAAAATTTAAGTTTAAGAAGAGAACTCCCAGAATGACCACCAACTGGGAGCTCTTTGGCACTATTGCGGCAATGTGGGAAGATGCCGTTGTTGACATCATGAAAAGGAATATGAACAACTGGTTCAGCATCTCTATGACTGCACAAGGAATGCAGAGAGTGGGAAAGCGAAAAACATAGGCCTGTTTTCAGAAACTCTCAAGCTCATTTGCCAACATGGCTTGGCACAAGCCTCAGGCAATCACAAGCTGATGTCCAAAGTCGCAAAGCTGTGCGGAGAGCAATAAAAGAAGACCTCAAAGAGAGAACAGCAGCAGTGTTGGCCGATGCGGCAAAGCTGGGAAAAGTATTTGCAACACTCACCTGTCCTTTGACAACTACAAGACCAAGATTACTGCCCTCAGACGTCCTGATGGAACTATCACATCTTCCAGAAGGGCAATGGAGAGGATTATTCATGACTTCTACTCATATCCCTTCAAGAGCCACGTTCACCTGCCCACATACAAATTCTGAAGAATGGATATGTCATTCCAACATCCTCCCTTCTGAAATCCAACATGCCATTTAGTTGGTAAAGACATGGACAGCACCCGGTCCAAACAAGCTTAGACTGGAACACCTGAAGAATCTGCCAGTATTCATCAATACACTGGTTCTACTCTTCACATGCTACCTGTCGTTATGCAAGTTTCCGTCCCAATGGAAAACCAGCAGAACCCTTCTGTTGTACAAGATGGAAGACATTCACTACATTGGCAACTATCGCCCAATCTGTCTGTTGTTCATTGTCTACAAGTCATTCACTTGAGTCATCCTGAATGAGATTGGCAGAACTCTAGATGAAGGACAACTATGAGAGCAAGCCGGGTTCCAAAAAGGATTCAGCACAATCAACCATATCCACACAGTGACCAAGCTCATTGAAGCTTCGCGAGAGTTAAAGATGAAGCTCTGTCTAACATTTATTGATTTAAAGAAGGCCTTTGATTCCGCTGAGACTGAAGTGATCATCGAAGTCCTAGCCAAACAGGGTGCTCATAGTCCTCCACGAGCTGTATTATGGATTCACCACCAGGATCTCACCATTCTACAAGGAAGTGATCATTGACATAATGAGAGGGGTTCATCAGGGTGATACCGTTTCACCAAAACTCTTTAGTGCCACCCTCAAGAACGTCATGGGATGACTGGAATGGGAAGAATGGGAGTGAAAATAGATGGTAGGCAGCTACACCACCTCCGCTTCACTGATGACATCGTTCTAATAACACCAACCATTAGCCAAGCGGCACAAATGCTGGAAGACTTCGACCACGAGTGTGGAAAGTTTGGACTGCAGCTGAATCACAGCAAAACAATGTTCCTGAAAAACAAACTAGTCCCTGACGTTCCTTTTGCTCTCAATGGAATGAACCTCTCTGAATGTAGCAGCTATGTGTACCTGGGTCGAGAACTCAACATGAGGAATGAATTGGTGCCAGAACTGCACAGGAGCAAGAGAGCAGCGTAGAACGCCTTCAAGAGCATCAAAGAAGTGGTTAAGAGGATGAAGAACTTCTGGCTTCGGGCACATCTTTTCCACTCCACTGTTCCTTCTGCACTAACATATGCCTCAGAGACCAGGGCCCTACAAAAACAAGATGAGAACACTCTTCGGGTATCCCAAAGAGGAATCGAAAGAGTTATGATTGGAGTAGCAGGTTTCACTCAATTGAATGCTGTCATATTTGCCAAGGCGTCAAAAATCAGATGGGCTGGACAAGTAATGCGATTTAGAGATGACCGCTGGACTAGAGCTGTTACTGGGACTATAGCTGTTACCGGCTAGATTCTATGGGACGTCAAAAGACCACATGGCTGCTCACCTATAAGATAGTCAGACTTCTTCATCAATACCCTGAACAAACAGTTTGAGGCTCTTCATTTTCCTGGAGCGAGCAGATACCATTGGGCTACACTAGTACATGACATGGACAAATGGAGCTGTTACCAGTGCCTGCTCGAGCAAATCGAAGATCAACTGGATGACAAGTGATACAAATGACAAATGATCCTTAAAAAAAATCCCTATCCCTAATTATCATCCACAGAGCTGCTGTAGGATCAGTTTGGTAAAAGTATCATTTCTGTAGATCTAATCAATATTTTACAGCAAATTAGTTCTTGGAGGTAAATAATTATAAAAGATCTTAGGGTCAAATTAATTTTGAAAAAATAATCTACTATTTTAATTTATGGATAGTTAAATGACAATAACAAAAATTCCATTTACATAATATATTAAGAAATATCTTGGTCCAGACAGATATTCAGAAGTTAATGCACTTGACTTGCACATGGATCATGTTCCATCCCTGGTGTTGCATATGGTCCCTGGAGCACACCCTGGAGTGAGACTTGAGCACAAACCCACAAGTCCTGAGAACTGCCAGATGTGAGCCTTCCAAAAATGTCTTAAAAGAGAAAATTGTTTGATCTTGCTTTAATCAATGTTTCTCAAATTTAGAGGGATATGAATCCCTTGCCAAGTGTATTTGTCATTGTGTTTTTGCGTTTGCATGTTGGTATATCAATGTAAAATACTTATCAACATCTTATGAAGAAAAATGTTTATGGGGTATATTAAGCAAAACAATTTCAGGCTTTAAACTTTAGAAAACCGCCTTCAAAAAGCAAGGAATACATTCTCTAGCTTCAACAAGTAAAGGGAAAAAATGCAAAAGTAAACAACTACGATTGTCAATTTTCTTGCCGGGATTAGCATGGCAGTTCTGAGAATGATTCTTAAATAGTAAAGAATCACTTAAGCAGTGAATGTCAGCTATGCACAGAAAGCTTAGTAAACTGTGAACACCTTAGAAGAAAATAAAAGGGTGGTGGGGATTATCAAAGAAAATTGTCAGGAACTTACAGTTTTCTCAAAAAATAACAGAGGTCTTTACACAAAAGGAACATTCATTATTCTGAGAAAAAAAAGTTCTCATACTTACTGATGTTAGAAAGTACATTTTAGTTAAGAAAATTTTGCGAAAATTTTTTAAAAAGATTCTGAAATTAATCATTTGAAGCTCATGTTGTAGTGTACAGGTATGCTATAAAATAAAATTAAAAAAAATAGAAAGTGAAGCAGTTAAAAATTTTAGCAGGACTCTATAATAGAAACTGCTCATTTTTCTCTTTCCTTTCCTCTTTAGGATATACTAGACGTTTTTTTTGTTCAGTTTCACTTGAAATGGGTGAAGATGTGAGTGAAAATTCTGATCAACTGAAGTGGATTGAAGTGATAGACTCCATATGCAGAGTTGCTTCAAAAATATCTTCACAATGGATATTTATCACAAATTTCTCTGTGTTGTGTGTGTGTGTGTATTTCTCTGTCTCTCTCCTTGTTTCTCTTTCAACCCCTATGAAAGCTAAAGGTAAAAGATTAAGCAGAGGTCTATGATATCTAAAGTATAGCAGCATAAGGAAATTGAATCTCTGAAAAAATATGTGAAAAGTTGCACCAACACTTGCACTGAACTGTTATATGAATGAAAAATAAACTTGCATGATCTTAAAACTGAGATTTGGCACTTGTAGCAGTTAGACTACCCCAATTTATAAATGTCCAAGGATAAGATTAACAAATTGCACATAGTACCTTTTAGTCTTTTGTAAGAACTGGGTCTTTGATGTATTTATTACAATAAGTATACAAAGCACTTTACTTTAAAAAGCACCATTTAAGTATAAAAGAATCCATCAATCATTAAACTAAAACATCTCTTTAAATGTAAAATATCAATATCACAAAAAGTCTGTTTACATAGCACCTGTAAGCAATAAGCTTCAAATTGTTGAATAATGTTTAAAGGGTTCTATTATGTGACTTGCTGTATTATACAGTTTGAATGAGGAACATAAGGTGAAATCTTTTTAAGTAATATATTCCAGTTATAAAAATATGAACAGTATAGAGAGGTTTTATGAAAGATAGAAAGGTAATGGTAATGGCAAAAAGAAAGAGCAGCTGGAGAGAAATCTAAACTCATAACTGGAACAATTTGCTTCTATCACCTAGAAACATGCCAGCCTCAGGTAGATGCTGTTGATGTGACTTCATATCACTGCTTTCCAAGTCTCTGCCACGTGGTTTGTGTTACTTGTTTTCTAAGATTTAACCTGGTTAGAATTTGAAAGAGTATATTTTGATTCTGTAGGCAAACTCTGGCTAAAACCAGATTTCCAAGTTCTATAATAGTCTATAGCTTCATAAAAGGCAAGAGACAATTATGCCAACTTGTTTGGGATTTATCTATTTCTACTTAGTGGTCTAATAGAACTTAGCAATCTATGCTAGCTTATATCATTTTGATTATTCATGGTTATCTCCATAAAAACACCCAAAGTTCCAGGTGGTCAATTAATATAATTCCCAAATTAACATATCCTGATAGCATTTACAAGTTCTTAAGGAGAATTGCTTGATGTGATTCTGTAACATATGTCTTTCCTTTAAAATTATGAATATATAACCCATTTAAAAATTTTTCTTGAAAGAACTGTATCTATTCAATTCTCACAGAAGGTGACCTTCCAAGCAAGATTATGGCAGTTGCAAAAAAACTAAACATCCAGTTCTTTAAATGATACTTGGCAAGATTAACTATGTGCAAAGAGAAAAATATATCTGGACACGTATTGTTCAAACAGCCCCTTTCAAGAAAATATACTTAGGCTTCTGAAATATTCAGGACCATACAGGAAACTAAGGTGAGGTCATCTTGTTTAAGAGATCAAATCCTGATGATATCCACATTATAGACATTAAAGTAAATTATAAAAAATGCCTTTAAATAATTTCAATAGTTGAAATGAGGACTCCTGCTCTTTCCAAGTATAGTAATATCTAACACCTCTTTTGCACTTCGTGGCTACAAAAGTTGCCAAGGGAGATTTTTTCAGCGCCATTATATCATGCTGTCTGCTTTGCAAAGAACTGGAATCATCGGTCTGATTCATCGCATGCCAGTTGCTGATGCTACAATCCCACAGAAAATGACTAAAATTTAACACATTTTTTACACAAAGATTTACCACTGAGCAACATTCATCATCTCTTAAATGCATATTTTTTAGTCCTTTACTGAAAACAGTCCTCAGCATTTCACAATAAAGGCCAGGAAAAGAGTACTCTTTACAATGTTCAACTTTGTGAGATTTTGGCTAGGATAGAAGAAGAGACATTACACCAAGAAAGAGAAAATGAGGCACAGCATTTTCATTTAATCACAAGTTAAATAGAAGACATCGTTTCCATTGGAATCTATGACAAATGTTAACCTGCATTTTCTGTGTTACTTTTAAGTTGCTTGGAATTGACTTTATATGCATACTTGTCTGAGGTGTAGACTATAGTAGGTATAAATTATAAGCTAGATCCAAAGAGTGTAGCTTGGGGATCTTTATATATATATATATATATATATATATATATAACATCAAATCACTTCAACATAGAAGACCTAAAACTGAAGGTTTCTTCTTTTTCCTCTTTGATCTTCCATCCACCAAATAACATAAAATACAGAATATACTACTAAAATCACCTTATACTTAAGCATATGATTACAATTAATAGAATTAAAGAACTAGAAAAATGAGAGATAGGTAGGAGGAGACCTTTTTGACATGACCTAGATGTGTTGTAAATTTAAATCTGGCTTACCTTTCTAAATTTATTTTTCATCTGTTTTCACGTATACAATTTTTCTAATTAGGTTTGTCTATACATGATTCTCAATATTTCTTCACTACCCTCACTTCTAATATACTATTTTTTTCCATCTTTCCTATTAATTCTTTTAACTCTGCTCTGAGACAAATATTTGACAATATCTGTCTGAAAAGTATACCTTTGAAACCTGATACAGAAGTATTTCGCCTTAATTTGGTTAAGTTATTTGACTTCCTTCTACAGAAATTAAGGTACTATTAAGGTACTATTAGCCTTTAAGGACTTCTGATAGTTCAGAGTTAAAAAAAAAAACAGTCAAGAAAAGGTCATTAGTATACTAAAAGGCAGATAGCAGATGGAAAAAGACTTAAGGAACTTGGTTTCCATATTTATAATCTGATTTTTTCTATGACTCATGTACTGACATAGTAAAATAAGAATAATTTATTTTATGTATTTTTGTTCCTTATAGTTTTTTATTTTAATGTACATATCTAGAAAATACATAAAATTGGAGAAGTAGAATATTATTTTTATATGTTGACCAGAGATATCAATTTATCTGTTTTCACTGCTGAATTACCAACATTTTATTTCTTATGGTATTTGTTTATCGGTGGATTGTCAGTCTTTTAAAAACACTCAAGATTCTAATATCCATTATTATTGCAGTGTATAACAAACACAACTATCCCTGCCTAATAATATATTCAGGCAACTCTAATTTCACAAAATCCAAATACTTCTTGTAAACTACAAAGCACATTTTATCAGATTTCTTTCAGAGTTCTGAGGTCTCTCCCACTACTGACATCATCATTAGCAGGCATTTCGAAATTTCTTAACTCCAAAGCAATCTGAATATTTCCTATTTTTTGTAATACATTTATAACTATCCATCCCACTACCTTACATCATTGACTTGGAGATACTTCACTTTTAGAATTACATTGCTTTTATAGGAGCAAAAATGTATTCCCCAGGAGTAATTTTCCATTGTGTTTTAAACTGAGCTATAAACTGACACCAGACATGGTGACTTTTGACTTTTTTTTTTTTGGAGCAACGTTTTCATTGAACACAAACTTGTTTAAAATTATGTAAGAGGTGATAAATAGAGGAGGTGTGCTCAAGAAAGAACACGGGCTTCTGTGTAGTGGAAATAAACAATTAAAAAAACATAGAGACAAGCAAGAAAAATTCATGCTCAAGAGAGAACCAGGACTTCAAGAGCAAGCCAACGTTCATCTTTCAATAAAAAACTTCCAGTACATGAAATCTATAAGAAGCGAGCACTATAGAACTGAGCTTACTATGGGAGGCAGGGCGGGGGCGGAGTGGAAAAGGAAAATAAAGGTGGAGGGTGCGGTGTTGGAACACAGCGTGCATAAAACTCTAGCATGAGCAATATTGTAAATTATGGTGCTTCAAATAAAATTCCAAGAAAAAGAGTTGTTCAGGCTTCAATCATTTCCCCCCCTAAATTACCGCTAACCTTTTAAAATTTTATGTACAAGTGTCAAAATATTTACTCTCCTGTTTAGAGGCATCGTCTTCCTCAAAAATTTTATGTCAGGGAGGAACAAGAGAAGATTTATAGTGAGACAAATTAAAGTTGATAGCAAAAGATAGAAGTTTGGAGTAATCTTGTTGGGAAAGGGAGAAAATACAGAATCTTTTCACTAATGTAGGACTGGCTTTAGAAGTAATAAAGGTACTTTATATAGAAGTGCATAGGGGAAAGGCAAGAAGTGGTGGTTAGAGCTGAAGGGGGATGTATCACATAATAACTATCACACAATAACAACAAAACAAAATAGTTGTGATAATCAGATTGACATAAGTTAGTTACCATTACTGTCTAATTTACCTATTCAACTGCAGTGGTCGAAGTCATATCAACCTATAATCAAGAGAAATATTAATGACACTTCAGAGCCCTGCAGACAATTTTATCTTATTGAATTTGAACCCACTTCAAGTTCTGTTATTTTAGTTGTCTTAATTTCTTTCACAAAGTTCTTGATGCTAGCTTCTGAAACAAAAACTACCTTATCTTCACAACTATCTTTACATTTTTTTCTTTCCACAAAATAGCTACAGTAGGAAAATTGCTAATAATTAAGTAGTTCATTATCACTTTGCATATAACCATCATTTGGCACATCGGGGATGCAATAGGCAATTACTAAAGATTGTAATTATGAAATAAATGTAAAATTAACTTTCAAGTATGGACAACTCAGTACTTTTTTCATGAAAATTTGGGTCAGTTTAAATTTCCAAATACTGAGAGATATACAAACTAACATTCTGGTTAAATTCAGTTTAAGGCAATGCAAATATGTAGCTTCAAGTAAGAAAATCTTTGATTTGAAATCAATTGCTATTATTGAATAAATTACATGACTGAACCTCAAGTATCCTATGTGTAATATGGTAATGATGTCAATCTCATAATTATTGCAAAGATCAAATGAGATAAAATATGTAGAGTATCAAGTTATGTGAAATAGCAAATCCTAAAACCACTCACAAATTCCTATAATGTAATTCTCTGTTGGAATATCATACTCTTGAATTTACTTTGTCAACAAAAAAATTGAAATATCAAAAAAATGGATATTTCCAATAGAAATGTTGGGAACATATTATATAGAGCTTAAAAGCATTTAAGTAACAGTAATTTAAGTAATAGTAAGCCTAACTTAAATCTCTGGACCTCATGTTTTAAAAATTAACAGAAGAGATCAAATGCTCTAGATCCATTTGGCTCAAAACTGGTATGTTTCTACATTTACAAGTAATTGTATGACATTTTTCCAAGCTAAATTTGGTTGTCACTTTATCAGTCTCTGAATTACTCTTGACATGCTTTATATCAGAATGTTACCTCAAAGACAATGATTAACTTTTGTCAACTTTTAAAAAATGATGCAACATATTTTTTAGCAAAAGTAGATGGGCTACAATTTCACATGAAATCATCTATAGCAAAGCATGGTAAGAATAAAATAATAAAAAAATCTATTTATAATATTTACTATCAGAAATATGATTAACATACATTTCAATATCAGAATTTCATTATTTTCTCTTAACATTTGCCAAATTAAAAGCAAAATTAAGTTCTTATCTGTCTCTATAGTTTGAATTTCTCTTCTTTCTGCAAAGTGAGATGTTTAAATTCAAAATATTTTTCAGTTCTGGAATTCAGTGATTTTTATAAAATTTCTACAATTACCGTTAAGTATTTGATATGTCAAAAACAGTAACAACAAGACTCACAATGGAGATGTTACTGGTGCCTGCTTGAGCAAATTGATGAACAAAGGGACGACAGTGCTACATTGCTACTGTGCTACCTAGAAATATATCAAAGTAGTTAAACATATGAAAGTAATTTGACTTTCATTATTAATATATATCTAGTGATTGTGTATAATAATATGTATTATTTAAATTGAAATATAACTTTATCAACATTGGAATGATGCTAAAATTAGAGAAAGAGCATTAAACCAGCCATTTCATCTCCACATGTGAAGTACACTCATATTTTTTCTTTACTTTTTTATTTTTAAATTTTATTTTCATAAAGTTGTTCTCAATAATTGATTGCATTCAATATTTCAACACCAATCTCATCACCATTACACCCTCCCACCACCACTCAAGCCTGCCCCACACGCAAATGAAAGATAATTTATTTTTAATTATAGTATACGATGTCTGTAAGGGTCTATCTCACAGTATCACTGTATTACTGTCGTCCCATTGCTCATTGATTTGCTCGGCAGGCACCAGTAACATCTTCATTCATCCCTGTCATGTTCAGGGTCAGGGAAATGAGGCCCACTGTTGTTACTCTTTTTGGCATATCAAATACGCCATGGGTAGCTTGCCAGGCTCTGCCATGCGAGATTCTGAATCACTCTCTTCCATGAGCTTTGTTTTATAGCCTCTGGAACTTGGCCATCGATGAGATTACATGGTGCTGGGGGCAGTTTATGGGTGTGACTGCCAAGCTACTGGAAAATTGGGGATCTGGGTGAAGGAGGCCCAGTCCTGATCCACATGTGGAGAGTGGCCTTGAGCATGGCTGTGGCTGTGTTCGAAGGTTTTCAGCTGTCGGGCTCTGCTTGGGGCGGGGAAGAAAACTCTACCCACCCCTTGGAGGGGGCCCCGGTGAAGACAGCCTGGCACGGGGACAGGAAATTCTGCCTAAATCACAGTGATTTAACAAAAAAGCAATATATATATATATATATATATGTATACATACATATGTATATATACATATATATAGTACACAATATCACACATCACATAGCTGAAAAAGCATCTGCGTGCTCACAGGATTCTAAAAATTTATATATTTAGGGTCCGGATGTGTCTGTGCAGAGAGCTGCTCGGTTCTGAGATTCATTTGAGAATCTCTGTATCATGACTATTAATGCATTTAAATGGCACCTGGAGGGTCCACTTATCTTTAATGTTGGTTGTAGACTGAAAAAAGTCTTATCAAGAGATATGCCTTTATATAGGATAGCAGAAATGGAAAGATTAGATATTCACATATGAAAATGGAAGAAATAGATCATTAATATTACAAGGTAGAATAAATCATATATCTTATGGAAGTTATTATGTCACATCCATTACAGATATAGAAAAGTCGATTATCAGAGGTGCAATTTGATATAAGCCTTAAGGCATGTACCTAATTACTAAAAATTAGAGAGTTGTTACCTAAAAGGTAACACACACCCCAATTGTAGCTATGGACGTTTTCAAAGGAGAGTCACCATGCTTCATATTTTAACACAAATGTGATGGTGTAGATCTACACCTTGACTACAAATTTTGGTGAATGTCAAGTGTATCATATGGAGTCTCTTATGTACTAGGAGTTCATCTATTGAATATATGATTTAGTTATGTTTATTCAAATTTACATTAGCCTTAAGTCATTAAAAGAGGGGAGATATAAGTACATTAAGTATGACATCCATGTTCTAAGATATGAAAACACTGGAGTTCCATTATTAGGCAGTTTTCTATGCATATTGGCTCATCTTAATGAATCCTCTGACAGAAAACATACACTGTAAACCTGTTTGCATTTGTTTGACAACTACATACTAGGCACAATTATTGTTAATTCAATCGAGAAGTTCTCAAACAGTGAATTCTTCCTATTCTGCATGCATATGCAAGAATACAGCTGTTTCACTTTTCAAATTTCAATTTCTGATTTAGGCCTCAATAAAAAAGAAAATAAAAATTGGATGGTTGGATGTTTCTTCCAATAAAAGTCCCTAGCTCAAAGGCAAAATTCTTGAAGACAATATATGAAAAGAACTTTTTTTCATGTCATATAAAAGCTGTTTTATGAAATTAAGCTGGAAATATTATAAGTGGGAAATGACCACAAAATAAATAGGAACCTTTTAGAAAAAGAGCAAACATATGTTATTTATTTTCCTGGTAAACAGAAGTGGCAGATTTAATCAGCAAGAAACATTGGATAGTTATGACCATTTTAATCATGTAAAAATTCATAAGATTTGTTTATGGTGCATTAAACAGCATCTTCAGGTTGGTATTAAAGAAAGTTAATAAATTCTATTTAACAATATACTAGATAAGAAGAGGACAGTTTTCTTATGTGACAAGTAATGGAAAGGGACATAGAACATTTCAGCAAATCTGCCACTACCTCCCTTCACTCTTTATAAACATATGGAAATAGTTATAGCCAATTGCACAAAAAATATTTAAACCTATAAAATAGTTCCAAAGTATGTAGTGTGCCATATTTTATGTGGAGAGAGATTGCCTTTAGTTCCATTCTGAAAGGCCTAAGAAGTGAAAAAAAATAGTACTTTAGGTATTTATATCTACTTAGATTCTCTGATGCTTAAAGTCATGTAGAAAAATGTTAATTTTAGATGTTAATTATAGAGCTGGAATAAAGCATTGGTTATAAAATAGCTAGCTGAGGTTAAATCCCTCCATAATGATCAGTTTTTTGTTACTCCCTGTTATTTAAAATACTACCAAAGAAATATATTATAAAAAATATACTAGCATGTGGCATATCTTTTCACTTGGAAATTTTATGAATGATAAAACTAAGCACAAGGAAACCAAATATTTATCTGGTCCCAACACTACTTTATTCCCTAACATATGACATATATGAATCTTACATTTTACTTAGAATCAAAGATTAAAGATAGCTTCCTAATGTAAAGCAAAATATCAAGTATTTCTTGGAGAATGGAGCACTAATTTTATACTGCTCTTAAGTTTATTTCATTTTTACCTTAAAAATTATTATGAAAAATTTAAAATAGGAGTATACAAACTAAAAAAGTAAGTTAACAACTAAAAAGGTTTGGTAAAATGATATAGGACTTTTTTTGTAAGTAAATATTGAACCATGAATCAGGTTTTTTAGGAAATCAACATACAGAATTCTGAAATACGCTGATGTCTCCTTGGCATAGCAGATTGAAAAAGAATCAACTCACTGATTAAAAATTCCCCCTGCCACCACCCACTCCAGATCTATGTGATATAGTTGTCAAAGGAGAAGTTAAATTTCTTTTGGATATGCAGTTAAGAGCTCAGTTCCATAAATTTACACTTATTTTATTATTATTCAAATAATATGGGGAAAACACTGACACGGGTGATACTGAGAAACTAATACAATAATATTGTTTATGTTCTCTAGCTTGTATTCACTAAGCTTTTAAAAAAAATGTTAAGTAGTTTTTCTTCCTTTATTACCCATTACCCATGTTCCATGTTGCTCTGTACAGTGATAAATAAAAGTTGTTTTTGAGACAATCTGACATGAATCTTTGTTCTATCCCTTTACCCTATTTAAAATACATTCAATCTTCATTCAAAACCATAAGAAATATTTTGCCCATTTTCTACTTTTAACAGATGGTAACCTCATAAATAAATTTATTTTAAAGTAATCACAAATAATAAAGCTTTAATGTGGCAGTTTGCATTATTACTTTTATATTTTGTGAGCTCTTGAATCTCAGTGCTTAATCTGAAAATTACCTGTCAGTCTATGCATAGGATTCCGTGACCCTCTGCTAAATGTACAGAAAATTCTATCAATTGTAAGATATAAACTTATTTTATAAACCAAAAGGAAGAAGGAATACTTCTATTTAAACTATGACATGATGTCTTAATGATAATCCTGTGCAACATATGAATTGATAATGTCAGCCCCTCATTGCTTAGAAATGGCTTCATCTATTCCAAGGAATTTGGCAATATATCATAGCTTCAGTTGCAATGCTTGGAGTGTGATAATAATCTCTTTGCAAGTGTTTCAGGAACAAAACATAACACATCTTCACCTACTTGTATATCTCTTACATTTTTGGGTCTACAGAATCCTTAGTTGTTAATTGGCAAGAAAATATGAAATTTTCACCGTTTCTACAATTATATATCATTAATAAAAATTTGTTTTCAATCCAGAATTGTGGAAAGCTGTAGTGTCATTTACACCTATATGCTGTAAGAAAACCAAAAAAGTTTAAGACCATGTAAATTAAGGATTTCAGGCAACAACCAACCCTAAAACCCTAGTAAGAGTGCTAAATAGCGTTGACTGTAAAATTGGTGGAGGCCAAATATACTTTGGAAAGTGTATGACATGCCCTGGGAATAAGAAATTTTGAAGTATTCCATAATCTATGTAGGATATTTTTTCCAATAAGAAGGGACCATCACAGAGAAAAAGAAAGTTTTAGAACACATGTTTTATGGAGTAATAAAACAAAATAAAATGTGAAGACAAAGTGAAAATTATTGTCACCCTGAGGATGTTGGTAAATTGGTATTGGAGCTAAGAAAGAAAACAACAAAAACAGCAGCAAAATCCTATTCCTAAAAGAAGAGAGTATTGCTCTAAGTCACAGAACTAGAGCCTGCGAAGGAAATCAATTGAGGGGTTCAGACCCAGGGCCTCAAGAAAATATATCACAACAGACTAAGAATTAAAATGAAAAAGAGACAATGTCCAGCACCACCTACTATTAACAAACTAATAGTTTGAAATATATGCATCAGCAGCAAATAACATTGTATGGCCTGGGGGGTAAGAAGATGAAAGAAAACATTAGGGGAATAAACAGTGAGGCTGAGCACAAAGGATGATCTAAAGTTGATATAGCAGCATTGAGGGGGGGAAAAAAACCCTCTGGAAAAAAATTTTAAAAAAAGAAAACTTAACACAAGTAATAAGGAATTTCTAGAGAAATTTGAAGGTGTGATGCCCTCCCAGTAACCATAGAAACAACAAACACAAGTTCAGTCCAACTCCTAACTACGTTAATTCAAATCCCACATTATAGGTCTAGCAGAAGGAAAGACATATAAATTTCTAGGAACAAAATCTACAAAAGATGCTTGACATTTCAACAACAAAAATTAGAAGGCATACACAAGGCAAGTAAAAACACCATCCTCCTGAGAGAAGAACTTAGATATAACACAGATAGTGAGAATTTCTAAGATAAAAATTTAAAAATAACTGTGATAAATTTGTTAAATATCAGATGAAAGGAATGAGGAATATGCAAGATCAGTTGTACACTTTTAGGACAGAGGTAGAAAATATAAGATTCAATGGTAAATGCTAGAAATTTAAAGTACAATGATCAAATAAAGTCAGTTTATGACATCATATAGATTGACATTAACAAGAAAAGAATCAATGAACTTGAACTTGAATACCAGTCAACAGAAATTATGCAAACTGAGCCAAAAGAGAAAAAATAGAAAATTTATAAAAGAAAAAGCATTGAAAATATATGCAACAATACTGATTTATTTATTCATCTAAAATACACATAATATAAATCCTAGAAAGAAAATGGAGAGAGTGGTTAAAAAGATAGAGACAAATACTTCAGAAAATTAAAAAATAATATTTATAAAATATAACAAACCACAAACAGAGAACTTTAGAAAACACCAACAAGGTAAATACAAGAAAACAGATTATAGAGACATTTTATTTCCAAAGGATGACATCAAAAGACTACAAGAAAATATTGAAATAATCTAATGAAAATAAAAGACATCACTTACATATGAACAATTTTAAGAATAATAGCATATTTCTTATTAGAAACCATAGCAATTAGAAGATTAATAAAAAGCCGAAAAAAATAAACCCAACTAGAATTAGAAAATAAACAAAAATGTATTCTAAAACTATGTAAAAACTTTTCTCAGGTAAATAATTACTTATAAAATTCTACTAGAAATATGGAAGAAACTTTTTTACAGAATATGGTTTATTTTTGCAAATATACAACTAAAAAGAATTACAAGTAACACACCAAATAAGAAGTAATTGGTAGTATACAAGTACAACATTTTTATATTTTACATAAGAACAATATTATTTGAAAGTAGACTGAATTCATTAAAAACACATTTAATTACATATACATAAAATATATATGTTGTAGATCCATTGACCATTAATTTTAATGTCAACAGAAGGCATAAAGGTAACTTGAAATGAATAAGTAGAACATAATGATATAATAACCTGGATGCAAGCATAATAACCTCATTATCTATAGATGATATAAAGAGGGTTTAAAGTAAATTTTAAAGAGAATTTAAAAATAGTTGGAATTAAAATGAAAACACAGCATATAAAATTATAGGATACTCAACATGATACTCTCCAGACAGATCCACATTGCAGCAAATTGCAAGACTTTATACTTTCTTATGGCTGAGTAGTATTCCATTGTGCATATGTGTCATAGTTTCTCTATCCGGTCCTCTGTTCTTAAGCATTTTGGTTGTTTTCATACTATTGTATATGAATTTCCATGAACATAGGAGTGAAGATATATTTTCTGCTTTATGCTTTTGGGCCCTTGGAGTATATTTTCAAGTGGAATTGCTGGGCCAGATAAAGCTCAATTTCTAGTTTTGCTAAGAAAGTCCTTATTGTCTTCCAAAATGCCAGGACTAGTGGACATTCCCACCATCAGAGAATAAGGGTTCCTTTTTTCCACATCCTCACCAACACTGGCTATTGTTCTTTTTTAATGAGTGCCAGTCTCTGTGGTGTGAGGTGATATCTAATTGTTTTGATTCACATTTCTCTGATGATTAGCTAGCTATATAGAGCATTTTTTGTATGCTTCTTTTTCTATTTCTTCCTTGAGAAAGTTTCTGTTCATCTCTTCTTTCTATTTTTTTACAGGGTCGTATGGTGTGTATGTATGTATGTGTGATGTGTGTGTGTGTATGTGTGTGTGTAGAATTCTACCAGGGCTTTATTTATATCTTGGATATCAAAGCTTTCTTGAATAAATAGTGAGCAAATAATTTCTCCCAGTCTGTGGGCTGTCTTTGTATTCTGGTCATTGTGGGTGGATCTGGAGCGTATTATGTTGAGTGAAATCAGTCAGAGGGAGAAAAGAACAGACTCGGAATAATGTCTTATATGTGGAATATAAAGAAACTTTGTATGGGAACATCAAATGCGTAATTTATATAGAAATAAAGAACAGGAGAACAAGCTTTCAGTAGGAAGATTGCCACTTTGACTGGAGACAGGGAGGATGACATGGATAAATTATAAAAGGGAAGAGGAGAATGGGGTAGGGGAAAAGTGCCTGCTATACAGATTTGCTGGGGGAATGGAGAGAGACTGGGAACAGTGGTAGAAGGTAGTAGACAATCATGAAGTTATTGGTATTGAAGCAATATACATTTGAAACCCAATCATAAATATCTTTGAAACTTTGTAATTCATGGTGATTCAAAAATTGAAAAGAAGTTACAGGATGTAGTTAAATAATTATACCTTAAAGCATGCACTTCCATAAGTTATCTTAGAGCACAGAACCTGGAGAACTTAAAATACCATGGTGTATGGCCCACAAAAAGAAAGAAGAAATAAACAAACAAAATCTGTTTAAGGAAACTATCCATGGGTCCATGGGTTAATAGAGGATTTGTAAAGTGGAAAAAAAAAATCTGTCCTTGCTTGGCAGAAAACGAATACAGCACTCCAGGTCTTCCTCCACGCCTGAAAAGTCTATTGTCGGGCCATTTGGTATCTGAGTTGGAGCATCTCCTTTGATGAAAATAGCTCAGTGAACCTCCACCTCCCCGTGCGGCTTGGGGTGCCTTGGCTCCATCATCGGGTGCTTTCTGCTTCCCTCTTTTCGGTCTTTCGGACTGTATGGGAAGAGAGGACAGGTAGAGGGCTTGGCTGGCAAGTGTGATGTCTCGGGTTCAATACTCGGCTCAACAGAAGGGTCAGGGACAGCAGGTTGGCTAGACTGGTGGTTGAGGAACTGGGGAGGGATGTTCTTCCCACCCCCATCACCTTTTGTGCTTCTCCCTCTGAGGCAATCTGACTCTGCTCTTTGGCTTCTGCCTTTCAGCTGCTCCCTTTTTGTCTCTTGCGGGCTTCTGATCATGTCACAAACTTGTTTTTTCCCCAGGTTTCTGGGGGTACTGAGAAGGAGCCAGGGTTCTTCGGAAGAACATTCCAATGTTTTACAAGTGCAGCCAATGGCCGGCAGAGGAGAAACCCAGGCTAGGCCTGGCCAAGAAGTGAAGCCTGCTGGGTCCTGCAGTTGGGCCAGCCAAGTTCTGGGGTGCACTGGGCCAGCATCTTTGCTGGAATTACCCTCCCTTAAAGCCCAGGAGCTGGAGTGATAGCAAAGCAGGTAGGATATTTACCTTGCCCACATCAGAGCCTGACAAGCTCCCCGTGGCAGATTCAATATGCTGAAAACAATAACAAGTCTCACAATGGAGACATTACTGGTACCCACTTGAGCAAATCAATGAGCAATGGGGTGACAGTGATAATGACAGTGATTCATGGGTCCAGAGAGCTAGAATAAAAAGCAAGATATTAGCATTGCATGTAGTCAAGGACAGTTAAAACCTGTGTATAACCCCAGACCTAAAAAAAAGTCCAGGGGAGGAAGAAAAACAAATATGGGAGGGAGGGAGGAAGAAAGGGAGGAAGGAAGAAAGGAAAGGAGGAGGGAGGAAGGGAGATGAAGAAAGAAAAATAGAAAGAGAGAAAGGAAAGAAAGAAAGAAAGGAAAGAAAGAAAGAAAGAAAGAAAGAAAGAAAGAAAGAAAGAAAGAAAGAAAGAAAGAAAGAAAGAAAGAAAGAAAGAAAGAAAGAAAGAAAGAAAGAAAGAAAGGAAGGAAGGAAGAAAGGAAGGAAGGAAGGAAGGAAGGAAGAAAGAAAGAAAGAAAGAAAGAAAGAAAGAAAGAAAGAAAGAAAGAAAGAAAGAAAGAAAGAAAGAAAGAAAGAAAGAAAGAAAGAAAGAGAAACTACAGAATATAATTGCTTGTGGTAAAAGCAATCAATTTCCCTTCCATTTCACCATTTCTAGAGAATAAAAAAACCAATTATGTAGAGCCAAGAATAGTTTATTTACACCAATCAACTCTTCTTTAACCAAAGTTAGAAATGACACACAAAAAAATGAGTCTTTCATGCCAAAGCACATCAAATCTTAGTATCCAATAATTATAATTTGTCTTCCTCAAAAGTTAAATTTTCAACCAATCGGTATGGTTTTACCTGGTCAGACTAGAGATGTAAATTGATGAGAACCCCTCTCATTATAAGGAATGGTGAACATTTCAGGCACCCTTGCCTGAAATAATCTTTTTTTGTCCCACCCTTTTTCTCACTATAAAAACCTTCTATTTTGTACAGCTACTTGAGGAGTCTTTCTACTTGCCAGATGGGATCTGACAGATTCATGAATCATTTAATAAAGCCAATTAGATCTCTGAATTTATTTGGATATATTTTTTAACACCACTTATCTTCTTTTCTTTCCATAAAAAACCCTTGATTTTTTTCCCATCTGGTAGACACATTTTAGGTTTTCTACCTGAAACTGTATACCCTAATTAGCAATGTCTTTATCCCAAAAAACACTTTGCCTTTTCAGTTTTTCTTCTAAATTTTTAAGTTACAATGTATTCACAAATATATGGATGTGCATATATATATATATTCAAGTTTAAGATTTGTATGCTGCTATAGAATAAATATTTGTGTTCCTCTCTCAGAATCCAAATAATGAACCTAATCTTCCACATAATAGTATTTTATAAAATGACACTGGAGTGTAAGATTGGGTCATGGGAGTACAACCTTCTCAAATGAGATTAGCGCTCTTATAGAACAGATCTCACTTCTTCGATCTTGTAAACTGACCCATTATAAAAATTAGAAAGCAGGAAGCAAGCTCTCATCAGACACTAAATATGTGAGGAACTTGATATGAAAATCTCATGTAGTATGATAAATGAATCTATCATTTAGGTCACCAAGAACATAGTATTTTTCTATAGCAGGCTAAACCAACTTAGAAATTTGTACCCAAAATAGGTCCATGCTTATAAAATGTGGGACTTTTTAAAAAAGGAAAATGGGTAGAGGCTGGAATAATTTTGAGTCTAAACTGCCATGAAGAGATATTTAGATAACATTGTAAAAGCAGAATTACTAAGTGAAAAATAGAACTTAAAGATTAAAAGAAAATTGCCTATTCATTTTGTTAAATATCGGGACACTTAGTGTATGATCAAGAAACCTTTAGAAAAGGAGAGTAGTATGGGTTACTTTTCTTAACAGAAGCTATGCTTATCATTAGAAGGCATTGTGGGGACAGTGAGGTCCCTACCACAGTAAGCTTCTATACAAGGGTAAAAGACTGCTGTGGAAAGAAAGCAAATTCTGGGACAAATTCTGGTACCTGAACTGGGTGTGTCCCTCCTACCTCTCCTTAGGAACTGAATTGATCACCAGTCTACTCTTAGTCCAGTGATAAAGAACTATAATGAAGAGCTTTGGTACAGATAAGGATCAATAATAGCCACAACGGTGGAGTAGTAGCAAGAAGATTTCCAATTGATCTAGCCTTCCCTCGCCCTCTGTTAGCTGTGCTCTGACCAACCCCATTTTCAGAATGCATAATCATTTTTCTATTCTCTTTCATAGATATTGTTAAAAAGGAAAATTTTAGTACCAAAGTTTCAGAATCATCTTCAAAGAAAAAAATGCTAACTAAAACACATAAGCAGAAAAACTAAGAAATAGCAATTGTAAAAATAAGAGAGAAAACTGCAGAAATAGTACAGAGGATAGGGTGCCTGCTTTGTATACTATATTGACTAGGTTCTGATCACTAACTAGCATCATATATGATCTCTTGAGAGTGATCCCTGAGTGCAGAACCAGGAGTAAGCTCTGAACACATTTGGGTGTGTAAAACATAACAAATAAAAAAGAAGCAACCTCACAAAAAAAATAGAGGATCAACATAGGATAACAAATTAGAGGAGATAAGGGACAAAGAACTGAAACAAACCATCAGTCATAATGAAACTCAACCAAGTCAATAAATTTTATCTAAATGCAGAGAAAAATATCCAAGATATCAAAAAGGAAAATAAGAAAAAATATTTTTTTCACCGAAGAAACAAAAGATATAGAAAAATTCTAAATATTTTAGCTATTAAGATCATTTGAAATAAAATTCAGAACACAGAAAGGTAGGTGAGCTAGCACAATGGATAGGGCGTTTGCCTTACACATGGCAGACCTGGGTTCAATTCCTCCTTTCCACTCATAGATCCTGGCAACCTACCAAGAGTACCCTGCCAGCATGGCAGAGTTTGGCAAGCTACCCATGGCGTGTTCAATATGCCACAAACAGTAACAAGTCTCATAATGGTCCTACTCGAGTAAATCGATATATACATGTTTATATATACATACATGTATATGTATATATAGTATATATATATGTGTGTGTATATATATATATATATATATATATACACACACACATTAAAAACAAGCTCCTGGAAGACAGTGACACAGAGAGTCTCTTGCCCCCACACCTGGCTGTTTTCCCCAGGGCCCCTCAGATGGGGTGGGCTTCAGTTTCCCTCCCAACCCGGAGCAGAGCTTCTGCTGCTGAAGACCCCTGGGACCTAGCCACAGCCATGCTCAAGGTCCCTCTCCACATGTTCGGACGAGCCTCATGCATGAAGGAACTGGCAGAGGAACCCAGGTATGTGGGACCCGGGGCTGAGATCTCCAAACCTGCTTGGATTGGGACTGGGCCTTTCCGTCCAGATCTTCCATTTTTCTAGTAGCTAGGCAGTCACACCCAGGGACTGCCCCTTGTGCTGTGTAATCCAACCAACGGCCAACATCCAGAGACTATAAAACCCAGCTCCCAGAAGCTCGCCCCTGCAAAGCATCCGCGAGACATCTTATGACCTAGTTCTCCCTCTGGGAGACTCTAATAAGCTACCAAGAGGTTCCTGCCCACATGGGAGAGCCTCACAAACTCCTCGAGGCATATTCATGTGCAGAAACCAGTAATGATGATAGGTCTCATTCCCCTGACCCTGATAGAGCTTTCAATGTGGCACCATTGGGAAGGACAAGCAAGGAGAAGCTTCTAAAATTTCAGGGCTAGGATGAATGGAGACATTACTGAAACCGCTCAAGAAATTTGACGATCAACGGGGTGATGATGATGATATATAAATACATGTATGTACAATGAAGTATTTCTCGGCCATAGCAAAAGATGAAATCAGGCAATTTGCTGCTACATGGTAGGTATGGAGAGTATTATGCTGAATGAAGTTAATCAGGAGAGGGACAAACAGAATTGTTTCTAATAAGTGGTGGAATATAAAGAAAAAGAGCAGGGATATAACAAATACTCAAAGGCAACAGAATTTGAGAACTGGTTTTTAGTGTGAAGTTTCATGTAGCAGAAAGATAAAGTGGGGTAAAGGGTATGACAGTATTGTAAATCAGGATACCTGAATTACTTTTTTTAAAGATAAGAAAAACAAGGTAGTTTCATAACAAAAGAACTAATCAAACTAATTCAAGAAGCTGAGAGCACTCCTATTCTATATTCAAAGATAGATTATTATTAAATTATCAAAAGTCATGATCAATAAAAAGTATCACAGGATGTACGATAATATGGCCTCAGGTAGTTTAGGTTTATTGGGTTACTCAGATCACAGTGCTTCCATTCCTTTGTATTTATTTGAACTTCTTTCTTTGTGTTCTGTTGACTTGTAAATATTGTTTTTCTCTTCTCCTTGAATCCTTTTTTAATTTATTCAGAGCCATGTCCTTTTGTATGGGCAGAGGAAGACTGTAGGAAATCCTGTGGTTTTGTAACCTGGGAGTCATTTGACTCTACATGATATTTTCCTCCTGGGCATCTGTTCTCTTGACCTAAGCCTCAGCTGCTCTTACTTCCTAGCACCCCCAAAAGCAGGGTCCCGGTGATGGACTGGATGGACCCTTGGACAAGTGGTGAGCTATGTGCTACCCTGGCATCATGGGGCTGGCCAAAGTGCCTAATGCTTAACTATAAGTTAAGAGCTTGATCATGGACAAATAATGTCATGATGCAAACAGTGATAACTAGATTCGGACCCTGCTAGGGTTAGGAATGATTCATCTGGCCTGAGTGCTGTAGTCTGAGTCTGTGGCAAGATGTTGCCAGGAGAGCTGCCCCATAAGCCTTAATGTATCTCTTATTGTGTCCACACAAAAATAACTAGTATTAAGATGTTGATGGAGTTTTTGGACTGAGGAAAGGAGAAAAAAACCTTAAGAGATATTTTGCCTGCTGGCAGTCAGGAAGGGCTTTGGAATGCCTCTAGGTGGTGTTTCCTTTGAACCTGGTGGGTCCTCAGGAAGGGCTTTCTTATGCTGATTTTGCTACCAGACGGTGTGTAGCCTAGAGGGCAAGGTGGAGAGAGACAAGTAGGGGGAGAGACTAGTGAAGAGGAAGCAAATCCAGAGAGCAGGGATGGAGGAGTGAGAAGCTAGGAAGGAAGAGTGCGTGAGATGATAGAGACAAAATATTGAATAAATAGTAACTAATCAGCAACCAGCTTGGTCCTTGTTCTTCCTTCACCTGTCCTTGGCCAACAATCGTCCCGATCCAGCCCATACACAGTGGCTCAAGAGCACCGAACATGGGTGGTGAGACAGAGTCTCCCGGAGAGCCCAGGAGCACACACCCTTCAGCGTGCGAAATTTTTTGCAACAGGATACTTGTAAAAATAAAATAACTATAATACACGAAAGCTTCCCTATTGGGCTTTCATTGTGTTTCTCAGTAGAAACCCATATGGAATGGCCTTTCATCAGTAGAATGATAAGTTCACACTACTGAAAGGTAAAAATTGGCATTCAAGAATATATGCAAAGTAATTATCAACATATAATGATTACAGACTTTTCCTTTTTCCAAGCAAATACTAGTAAATTTAGTTTACCGCCACCATACCTACTCTGCAAGTGCTGTTGAAAAGACATTTTCTGAATAAAGTAAGGAAACAAAACAAAATATTGTTTCTCTTGAATAGCTTGTTTTTATCTTCTCAAAGATATTTTTATGTATACATTTATCTAATTACAAGACAATATCAATAGGTTTATTTAAATTTATATTTTTTCAACAAAACTTATTAATTGAGAAGAGTCTAAATACTTTCAGTTGTGATTTTACTCTCTTCTCTGTTTTTCTTTATGGCATTTTCTGAGTAGCATTTTTGTCTCACTACTGCAATGGAGACTTAAAACTTCAATTTTGCCTATTTTTAATTTTTTTTAATTTTTCTATAACAACACAAAAATCTTTGGTAATATGATTAATAATGCTGTAGTAGAAACAGAATCAATGCTGAGACAACAGCTAAACATAAAAGAGGAAAAATTATAGGATAATAGTTATATTTTTGAATGGCAACATTGATAACAATACTAAGACTATTTAAGGTAAAGATTGAAACAACACTTATTGTAAACACAAAAATATCATGATGCAGAAATAATTTTAAAATGTATGTGCATAAATGGAAATAATCATCAGCAAACGCCATCTAAATGGAGAGGCAGATGCAATGAAAATACAAAACAATGGGGCTGGAGAGATAGCACAGCGGGTAGGGTGTTTGCCTTGCACGCGGCTGACCCGGGTTCAAATCCCAGCATCCCATATGGTTCCCTGAGCACGGCCAGGGGTAATTCCTGAGTGCAAAGCCAGGAGTAACCCCTGTGCATCGCCAGGTGTGACCCAAAAAGCAAAAAAAAAAAAATACAAAACAAAGCATACACAATCAGAGATGAAATCATAAAATGTCAGCAAGTTCTATAAATCAATAATTGCCCTAAATGTAAATTGTCTGAACTCACAAATCAAATGAAAGAAGGCTTTGATGTACATAAAGGAAGATCCAACTATTACTATGTATACTATGTATACTATATCTGACCTCAGATATAAAGGGCAAACTAGACTCAGAATAGAAAACTAGAACATGGAATTCCAGACCTATAACAACAACAAAGAATAACTATATTATGGTTAATAGAATATACTTAAATAAAAATAAATAGAAAATAAGATGAACATTATAAAAGTATCATGGAGATACCCAAAAATAAAAAACGAGAGTACAGAACAGATTTCAAGGGATGCTTTTAAAACAACAAAATATGTGTGGAGTCTCAGTGTGCAACCTACATCAATAGGTCATACATATCATAAAAATTTCAACACAATATAGCATTAAATAAAACAAAGAGACAATATAGGAACTTAAAGTCCCAAATAAATTGATATAAACCATCCAATATGGAATGATGGTGCATGGAACAGTCTTAAGGATAGATAATTTACTGGAACATAAAAGAAATCTAAATAAATATATGAAAATAAAAATCATGTCAAGCAACTTTTTCTAATCACACTGGTATGAGACTAAAAATGAATAGCAAGTTCCACCCAGAGATGACCCGGAGCTGCGGCATGAGCAGACCCTCCGCGCCTAAAGACTGTGATCCTGAGGTCTCCTAACCCATTTTGGCACCAGAGCGGATTCTTGCAGCCATGTATTTTGACTGTGAACTGAGCTAAAATATTAGAAACCCAAAACCGCGCGGCCACTATCACGGCCACGCAGACTCATAGTCTTCACTCTCACCAATGAAGGGAAATTATTAGATGATGCCTATTCAGCAGGCCTGATTGTTGGGGAAAATTTCCAATCAATTATAGTGAGTTCTGTATGGAAATATGGAATGTACTCAAAGTTTATAGAGAATAAAGGGAATATCATTAGCTACTTAGATGGGGGGTGGGGTGGGAGGGGGTGTATTGGGGTTCTTGGTGGTGGAACAAGTGCACTGGTGAAGGGATGTGGGTTTAATCAGTATTTGACTGTGACTTACACCTGAAAGCTTTGTAATTTTTTTTCATTCTTTTTTTCACGGTGATTCAATAAAATATTTCTTTAAAAAAATGAATAGCAAAAAATATATATAAAACATACATCACTGACATTGGATAGTAAATAACATGTTTTTGAGTAGCACTTGGATAGCAAAGTTGGGATGGGAGATGCATGGCGGAAGTAGATAATGGACCAAACATGATGACCTCTCAGTGTCGGTGTTGCAAGCTATAATGCCCAAAAGTAGAGAGAGAGTATGGGGAATATTGTCTGCCTTAGAGGCAGGGGGATGGTGGGAAAGGGAGAAAAGGGGGGTGTATACCCGGGATATTGGTGGTGGGGAATGTGCACTGGTGGAGGGATGGGTGTTTAATCATTGTGAGATTGCAACCTAAACATGAAACCTTGTAACTATCTCACGGTGATTCAATAAAATTTAAAAAAATTTTTAAAAAGGAGTTAAAAATATGTTGGAGTGGAGTCTGATAGGTATCAGAGTGCTTACAGACTCCTGAGCCTTGCCCAGGAGTGATCCCTGAATATATTGCAAGTCCTGAGCATTGTGCGGTGTGCTCCTTGTCCTGAAAATTGCTTGGGGATGATGAGAACAAAACAAATAATTTATTATGTCTCATGGGATACAGCAAAAGTTGTACTAAGAGGGGGTGGAGCAATAGCACAGTGGGTAGGGCATTTGCCTTGCATGCAGCCGATTGAGTTCGATTCCTAGCATCCCTTATGGTCTTCCGAGCACAGCCAGGAGTAATTCCTGGGTGCAGAACAAGAATTAATCCCTGAGTGTCACGGGGGCATCATGGGGTGTGACCCAAAAAGCAAAATTTTTAAAAAAGTAGTACTAAGAGAGAACTGGATAGCATTACAGACTCACATAAATAATAATAAATTTTAAACACTACAGATAGAAAAAGAATAAATAGAACTAAAAGAGATGTCATAAGTACTAAATATGAGAATGTAAATAAATGAAATAGAAACAAAAGAGATGATTAAAAAGACCATTGAAAGCAGTGTTTTGATTTTTAAGTCATTAAATTATTTACAAAACCCTCATTAAGATCACCAAGAATAAAAGTGTAAATAAGAACCAGAAATATCTGCTTTTTATTATAACAGCAAAGAGAGAATGAAAAAGAAGAAAAGAAGAAGAAGAAGAAGTGGAAGAAGAAGAAGAAGAAGAAGTGGAAGAAGAAGAAGAAGAAGAAGAAGAAGAAGAAGAAGAAGAAGAAGAAGAAGAAGAAGAAGAAGAAGAAGAAGAAGAAGAAGAAGAAGAAGAAGAAGAAGAAGAAGAAGAAGAAGAAGAAGAAGAGGAAGAAGAAGAAGAAGAAGAAGAGGAAGAAGAAGAGGAAATGAGGAAGAGGAAGAAGAGGAAATGAGGAAGAGTAAGAAGAAGAAGAGAAAGAGGAGGAGGAGGAGGAATCACTCTCTTCCACATTCCTACTTTTCCTTCAGAGACCTCTGTTGATAGCGTTAGAGGCAAATCACTCACTTCTTGGAAAACACAAGATTAAATGTCTAACCCTAGAGGGTGTGGAACTAAAGAGAGAATAATTTTATAATAAGTATCCACTTTTATAACAGTTATCTCATTTTTATGCTTATTTAAATATAAATTTCCCTTTTTATGTTCTTATGGCTGCGGCTCGGTTCCAGAGGTCTTCAACTGACTATAAAAAAATGCTCCCAGAAGTGTGCAGTCGCATTCAAGGTCACGAGACCTCTTACAGCATAGTTTTCCCTCTTATAGAACCTGGCAATATACCAAGAGCAACCTGCCCTCACAGCAGAGTCTGGCAAGCTCTCCGTGTTGTATTCGATATGCCAAATACAGTAAAAATGATGGGTCTCATTCCCCTTCCCCTGAAAGAGCTTCCAATGAAGCACTGCTGGGAAGAATGAGTAAAGAGAGGCTGCTAAAATCTCGGGGCTAGGAGGAATGGAGACATTACTGGCGCCCACTCAAGCAAATCGATGATCAACGGGATAACAGTGATACAGTGATACTGTGTTCTTATGGAAAAATAAAACAAGTAAAGATAGTTGGAGAATCTATATTCTAGTGGTCATAAACACAAGAAATCTGGAGTTTATCTCTTATCAACATAACCATCCTAGTTCTTCTATCTCTCTTATGTGTGTGCCCCAATTATTCATGCGTGTCCTTATATATGTGTCCAGTAACTTCATAGGTGGACATAGATTGGGAAGTCACCTGATATTTCAACTAGATTTCTTTCTACCCATTCTATCCCTCTAGTTTGTTATTCTAAACAGTTTTACTGACAAAATAAAGAGCTCAGGTGAATAAGGCATGGAAATGCACAATATTCACGCTTCTTACTTTTGTGCAAGTTTTTGTTTTTCTGCTTTAAGGTCACATGTAGTAAGACATAGTAATGCACTGGTGGATCCTGTGGAATGCTTGTGGGACCATGTGACATTAGAAATAGAACCCAAAGATCTTGCATGTAACATATATGCATAGCCTTTGAGTTATCTCCCTATTTCTTCACATTTCTTCTTTGTCAAATTTTCATTATCTTTATATTTATATGGTCAAAGAAAGTTATATGGTCAAGTCAAAAATTATAATTGTTATATTGAAGAACAAGATTATAAAAAATTCAGGAAATTTATTCAGTCTACTATGTTAACATGCTGATTTTCCTGGACCGCATTATAAATCCATCAAGAAAATATTTATTTGGATATCAAATCGATGAACAATGGGACGACAGTGCTACAGGGCTAAAGTGCATTTAAGAAACATAACTCAAATCATTCATCTTTTCTCTTGATGAATCTTGTAACTCAAGTGATGTATCCGTAAAGGAATTAATTATCAAATGTCTCCTTGGTAATGAAGATTAATGCCATAAAAGGCTTAATATACTACATAAGCACCGTAAATTTCTTTTGCACATAGTAATATTTAATTCAACTTTGTTTTATGATAAAGTAAATGAGTTAAGATTACTGAAATGCTATGTCTGCAAATATTAATGTTAATTTGAATCATTGTGAATTAACACCTTCTGCAGAACAGTCTGCACATGGTGAGTTCACTTGGTGGGAGAATAGAGCTAATTCTGACAGAATCAGGTATTTAATTTCCACTAAATCTGCCTTGGTCAAGAGTCCCTCATTCTGGGGCCGGAGCGATAGCACAGCGGGTAGGGCGTTTGCCTTGCACGCGGCCGACCCGGGTTCGATCCCTGGCATCCCATATGGTCCCCCAAGCACTGCCAGGAGTAATTCCTGAGTGCAAAGCCAGGAGTAACCCCTGAGCATCGCTGGGTGTGACCCAAAAAAGCAAAAAAAAAAAAAAAAAAGATTCCCTCATTCTAACTATATGCCATATTAATTACTAAAAAACATGGACAAATAAACTCCAGGTTAATTAGTAAATTATCCCACCTTTTCAAGAAATATTCAGTGAATGCTTGCTATGTCTTCATCTGGGACATAGGGAATATATGGCAAACAACACAGTGTCCCTGATTCTTGATTGTTGATAGAGTACAGAACTCCGGATTCTTTCTCTCACTTGAGTGATACTCCAAGCAAATCTCTTTCGATTCCTCTTTGGGATAGTAGAATAGCGTTCTCATCCTGTTTTTGTAGGGCCCAGGTCTCTAAGGTATATGTTAGTGCAGGAAGAACAGTTGAGTGGAGAATATGTGCCTAGAGCCGAAGATTTTTCATCCTTTTAACCACTTCTTTGATGCTCATGAAGGTGTTCCATGCTGGTCTCTTCCTCTGGCACAGTTCTGGCACCAACTCGCTTCTCATGTTGAGTGCTCAACCCAGGTAAACATAGCTGCTGCATTCAGAGATGTTCGATCCATTGAGAGCAAATGGGACATCAGGGACTAGTTTGTTTTTCATGAACATTGTTTTGCTGAGATTCAGCTGCAATCCGACCTCTCCACACTCCCGGTGGAAGTCAGCTAGCATTCATGCCGCTTGGATGATATTTGGTGTTATGAGAATGATGTCATCAGCAAAGGTCGGTGTAGTTGCCAACCATCTATCTTTACTCCCATTCCTTCCCATTCCATTCATTGCATGACATTCTCGAGGGTGGCATTGAAGAGTTTCAGTGAAATGATATCATCTTTCCGAACCTCTCTCTATACATTAATGACCACTTATCCTGGTGGTGAATCCATAATAAAGCTTGCAGAGGATCTTGATGTACTGAGTTTAAATGCCCTGTTGGTGTGCGGGCTTCGATGACCACTTCAGTCTCAACAGAATCAAAGGCCTTCTTTAATTCAATGAACATTAGGCAGAGCAGCATCTTGAACTCTTGCGAAACTTCAATGAGCTTAGTCACTATAAGGTTGATTCTGCTGAATCCATTTTGGAACCCGGCTTGCTTGCATGGTTGTCCTTCATCTAGTGTTCTGCCTATTCTATTCAGGATGACTCGAGCGAACAACTTGTAGATGACAGATAACAGGCAGATTGGGTGATATTTGCCAATGTTGTGGATGTCTCCCATCTTGTACAACAGAACGGACCTGCTGGTTTTCCATTGGGACGGAACCTAGCATACGGACAGGTAGCACATGAGGAGCCAAGCCAGTGTATTGACGAGTACTGGCGGCAGATTCTTCAGGTGTTCTGGTCTGACCTTGTCTGGAACAGGTGCTATGTGTCTTTACCAACAAAATGGAGTGTCGGATTTCAGAAGGGAGGACATTGGGAACAAAATATCCATCCTGCAGAATTTGGTATGTGGGCAGGTGGACGTGGCTGTGGAAGAGATCCAAGTAGAAGTTATGAATAATTCTCTCCATTGCCCTTCTGGAAGATGTGATAGATCCATCAGGACTTCAGAGGGCAGTCATCTTGGTCTTGTAGTTGG